>NW_006239345.1:291345-311429 GCF_000226075.1 Solanum tuberosum | reverse complement strand
AAAATTTGTAAATATTTTATTTTGTATTAAGATCCGAAGTTACAATTATATTGTTATAGTTTTTCAAATTTGAAGTTAACAATTTACTTTGTAAATATTTTGTTGTGTATTCAGTTTGCCTGTAGCCTTTAATCTTATTAATTTAACATAATGAACGTTGATATTTCAAAAAAAATATTTTGTACTCATGTGAATTTTACCGTCTTTTTTTAAAATTTCTATTCATTTAACATTTTTTAAGTTTAGCTTATTAAACAGGTAAGTGAAAACATATTTGGTCTCTTTTTCAAATACCGTATAATTGTAAAAAACCAAAGAACCGACTAAAGTCGAAACCGAAAAAATCGACTTTATGTGGTTTGATTTGGTTTTTAAATTTAATAAACTGACATAATTGATTTAGACTTTTTTCAATGAAAAACCAAACCAAACCAATCTATGTACACCCTACATATCTTTAGTTTGAGACCACAAAATTTAAGATTCTTCTGTACTTTCTTAAACTTTCTGTCAAGTGAAAACTAGACAAACAAATTGAAACAAAGAATACTAAAAACCAGAAAGCAAAGTTGTACTGGTAACCAAGTGTTGCCTGGCCTCTCTATTACATGACATTGACAACATAAAAAACCAGTAATAAGATTATTGGCTTATAAGATCATCAAAACCTATATCTATATCTTCCTTTGCATATCAATTGTAATATGGCAAATGTAAAAGTGGATTCCAAGAAATAAACTTTTACTTTGATTGATGAAGTGATACACTTGACAGGGAACCTGTTTTCTTACTATATTAGCACTTTAGCTGTTACAAAGATAGGAGAAAAAAAAAAGGGACCAAAGAGAAAAGTTCTATGAAAGAACCATTTGTTATTTCCAGGCACAAGAAGCAACCAAATCTCTGTTCATCCAACCAAGGTAAAGAGCACCATCTCTTTCTTCAAGCCTATACTTATCAGAGTAGCTCTCTAGCAATGTCTTGATCGTAGCGTTCACTAATGAACTCAATGGGTATGGGTTAAAACCAGCCATTCTAAACCGCGACTTCCACTTACCAAGAAGTTCATGTCGTTCTACCCTTTCAATCCCTTCACATGCTATGATGTTAACAACGTCCCTCGCTAAACAATGCTGCTCAACGTTGATGCGTTCCTTGTGTCCCCTTGAAAGAGTCATATCGATTGATTCAAACATGGCTGAATAATAATCCAAGGTTTCAAGAAATCGAGGAAAGAAAGCAGCAGTATTTGTATTAGATTCTTGCTCAACAAGGGTAACGACCTTGGGGTTGAGGTTTTTGACCATCCGTAATAGTCTATCCCGATGATTTTCAGTGCTCACACTTTCATCTGGCATGTGATGTAATGTGAAAGCAAAATTTACTGCCAGTGCTTCACCAGGTTGAATTCCAAGGTTTTTTAGTTGAACATCAGAACCCGACATGGCAGCAGGATGAAACTCAAAAGGAACCTTGAAAGTCTTAGCAAGTTTGGAAAGCCTCTGCCCCACGATATCAAGGCCTCCTCCACGAGCATATGCTGAGGTGGAATCATCAATGCCTGTTATGCGGATATGTGGGGGTCCTCCAGGACGAGCTGCAAAAGCTTGGATCATAGGCACCCACTGGCTCCCTTGAGCAATTTGAAAATCAATTATATGAACTCTATTTTCGTCCTTCATTGCTTCTGCAATGGCACCATTAGCTGACATGTATCCAAATTTGAAGTAAGGGCAAATCTCGTAAAGAACGTGCATATAAGACAACAGCTCAAAACTTGCGGGTTCTTTGCATCTCAAGGATTTGCATATGGAACTTCCTGATGCACCCAACCTTGCAACAAGCCCTTCCAAGATGTATGCTCCCAGTCTCTGAATTGGTTCCCCTGACACTGATACCATTTGACGCAACTCAGATATCAACACTTGTGCAGTTACTAATTCACCATCAGAAACTGCTTTTGCACAAGCAATAAGCACCTGTTTCAAATCCCGTCTAGGTATGGCCAACATCATTTGCCTCCAGCTATCAATTTCTGAGGAGGCTATACTGCTTGCCAAGGAATTATCATAACTTTCCTGGAAGTCCGCATCAGGTCCCAGCATTACTGTTTCCAATTCCTTTAGCTTGTGCATGAAATCAGTCGCATCATCTGTAATACAAGATCCACTAATGGGGGAGCCATAGTTAGTTGTCTCAGGGGATTGGCGAATATCTGACAGGTATGGCTGAGATTCTTGATTGCAAGTCGTGCTTCCATTTGATGAGAAACTAGCAGTTGATGGTGAGTGGTAAACACCGTAGCTTCCAGTGGCAGAAGATGCCTCCAGCATGCAATAGCGGTCACGATAAGTCTGAAAGGAGTGATTACCTCCAAGGCTGCCATTAATGTAGCTCAAATGGCTTTCTAAAGTTTGAAACCGAGGCAGACAGTAGGCCTCTGCCTTCTGCACAGGTTCACAGTAAAGAGTATTAGACATGGCTGTTCTTCTGCGCCGTGATGCTTGCATTGAAAAGATTGTTCCTGCCTCGTCAATATATGACCTATGCAGTCCGGTGCCTATTTGGTCTGCACGTTTATTGGGAGTCAAGGATTATTCATTTGACAAAGTTTCATGGTTGCCGCGGTAGAGTGATTTTAATCTTCACTGTGAGTGTGAGACCAATCTCAGTAGCTGAGTAGCATTCAGAATTTGTATAGGAAAGGACAATCCCTATCAGCAAGACATGACAACCTACACAATATATGCACTATATTTGTTAAAAGAGAGCAGAAAAAGGAACTAATCGCGCTATTCAAGGTCTACATTACAGTTTGTTAACATTTGGTGAGATTACTACAGCAGCTACACATTATGCTCTATCTACTTTAAACCAACCTTAAATTTGGTCACTACTATCTCAGAGCAATTCTACAAAGTAACAAATCACTCAAAGAAAAACCGAAAAATGATGAATGCTTGCAGAATCAATCACACATCAACAAAAAAATATGTAAATCTGCATCATCAACTCTCCTACAACTTCTATAGGTTGTGTTACTTCATCTAATTTATATCAAGCTGCAACAGTTGCTGTGAACTCTATATACTACTGTTCAAAGTTTTAAAAAATACATATTTAAACTAAATTTACATTCATTGCAAGAAAAAGACAAGTGACCAAACTTGTCTAATGGTCAAAACATGGAAAAACTTTAAGTTTGTCCAATCTGTTTACCTTGAAAGCAAAAAACTAGTTACACCAGAAATCCTTTGCAAAGATCCACTATAATCTCAATTAGCAAAAAGGACAAGGACCTCATATTTCAAAAAAAAAAAAGGTAAGAAAGAAAGAAGCCAGTGATCTGAACCAAACAAAATTGAAAGTAAAGAGAGAACTTCTCTTATTAAATAAGGCATTCTAAGAGACAATGTCAGCAATTCAGTTTTAGTTACACAAAATGCATTAATTCCTCAAGAGTAAAAGTTCATTCATGAAAAAGAAACAGAAGAATGAACCAGATAAAATGGTCCATGTATCTACACCCTTTAGTCAGTTTCTATTAGTTCAATTAAAAACTGAAACTTTCTTGAAATTGAATGCAAGCGTTTCATTCAGCTGCCATAAATTCCAAAACAACAGAATATAAACAAACTCTTTGCCATTCTTGATTGAACCCCACTTTAAAAAAGAGCTTCATTTCTCAAGAATCCACAATATTTAGAAGAAAAAAAGGGCAAAAAAATCTAAGTATAAAAATCCTACCTTTGGCAGATCTGTCAAAGAAGCATTCACAGGGAACTAAGCTAACTTTTGACCATAAATTTTCGAATCAATTTGAGCCAATTTTAAAAATCTGATCTTTAAATATTTCCAACTTCCTTTCAAACCAGTTTTTGGTGTTTCTAGCACTTCCACTCACAAAACTTCAAATTACAAAATGCATGTCCAACCACAACTTCAAAAACTCAAATTTTCAAGTTTCAACTTCAACCATGGCCAAACAGAACATAATTTTTGGATTTTTCCCAAAAAATCCTCAAACTAAAACAAGAATCTCAGAAAGATTTGAACTTTATCTAATTGAAGAAAAAACAGAACTGGGATAACATAGCAAAAGAAGCTTAGATGCAAGAACAAAGAATTTATGAGGAGAACGAAAGTTTTTCATATTTGTGAATCATCAGTTGGCATACCAACCTTAAAACTGAAGAATTCCATATTCTTTTTGTTTTTTTTCTTCTTCACAATATCTTGTTTTCTTTATTACAACTCAAAGAAGAGTATATTTATTTATGCAGAAGATAGAGAAAAAGGGGAAGAAGGAGCAGAGGACCCTATGAAGGTAAAATTCTCTGAATTAAGTATTATAAAAAGATTAAGTTAATTATAAAGCCCTCATAGTTTAGGATAAACACAAGAATGCCACTATAACTATGCTTTTTGTTATTAATTCATCTAGGGGCAACCATCACTAGGCATGACCAAGTGAAAGTAGTTTAGCGGTAAATACCTCTTCATTCTTAATTAGAGGTTTTGTATTTTGAGTCTCTTTAGGTATGAAATTGCTTTTATTAGGGAGTTTTGTATCTCTCAATATGAATTTTCTAAGGCGAATTCGAATTTAATCATACTTCATTATGAATATTGAATACTGAGTAATTTTTTTTAAAAAAAAAAGTAGAGTGACTATTTGACTAATATCTATGAGTCGTGGTGGGGTAATCGAACTATTTGACTAATACCTACTTTTCATTCTTGATCAATGTATTGAATTTGAGTGGCTATAAAATAGCCTTTGTTAGGAAGCCTTTTATCCCTAATGTAAGATTTTTCAGTACAAATTTAAATTTAATCGAACTCTAATATGGATACAGAATACTGAGTGAATTTTTTTAAAAAGAAGAGTAGAGTGACTATTTGACTAATACCTATGGGTCGTGGTGGATAAATAGGATGAAATCTTAATTTGAGTATTGAGAATATAAAAAAATAAGTTGTTTTTTTATGTCTTGTGTGATATAAATTTAAATTAAATGAATCAGTAAACAATGAATATCAAATTAAAAATCTCAATAGTTGGTACTAGTATAGTAAAAGAATTGCATAATATATTGTATTTATCCACGTGAACATTAGGGTCTAGACTTGATGAAGAGCTTGTTTTATGGTTAAATGCTTTGTGTCCATTAATTTTAAATGAAGTGTCTTTCTTACAAATAAATGTTAGACAAATACCTAATAAAAGGTCGATAATATTAGCAAGATTATAGTGTTTAGTTAATAAATGAAATTAATAACATATTTAATATGAAACTTTAACTTTTATTTAAGGATTTTTACTCCAAAGTTGATAGGTAATTAGATGTTATTAAGGGTTGTGGTGAGATAGATAAGATCTCTTTCATCATTAAACAATTTTTTTATATATAGAAAGCGCTCTCCTATAATGATTCTTATGTGATGATGATCCAAATTCAAATTGATCAAGACGCTTAGTAATTACTCTCATTTAGTGAAAAGAAGATCTAGTAGTAAAGAATGGTCTTCTTTGAATCCATGACATTATTATTCATATTGTGAGGTTTTTATCATAGAATTGTCTTTGTGAGTATAGTAACTCTTGACATAAATAATCAAATTAGTATAATTCATTATTCAAGTTTAGTTGCAAAGAAAGAACTTAGAAAAAGAGAAGAAATACATAAGTTGATTTGAAATAATCCTTAAATGGATATGAATATGATTGTAAAAAACTATTTGAGTTCGATGTTTTTATCAATTCAGTAAATATAAGATATGTGTCTTGTGACTTGTATACACATGTTTCATCACTTAATCGTGATTAAGTGATATATATTTTAAATTTTAATTATTTGATTTGATATAAATACTCAAAACAAATAGATATTTTCTGAGTTATTAGTGTATGAATTTTGAATTGACTTGATCAACTCATCCAATCCCCTCAAAGACCAAATTATCTGCCATTTTTTTCTTCACAAAAAGACTGCATTCTTGTTCATGGTCAAGAATCAAGACAATATAACAAAATCAGATGTGCGCATTCTACACGTTACACTAATTAAGCTGGAAAAATATATTGCAATTGGTTATAATTTGACGTGACATAGAATTTATCTAACAAAGTAAAGAAGATTTTTTAATTTTGTGGTACTAAATTAACGATATGTTAAATGTATTAAAATGTCATTTAATTGTCTTAAACATGTCATGTGGAAAATTGAAATTAAAAAGTTGCTAAAAAGATAAAAACAATTATTTTGAACGGATTAAAAAAGAAAGTAGAACAAACAAATTAAAACGAAGAGAATACATTTTCTTTTTATCCTTTTGTCTTTCTTTTTAATTGAAATAATTAAAAGGGAATATTATATTGACTTGCATAGACCATCTAACATTTATCGGAATACTTCAGTATTCAGTAACATATATGCTAGAACCATCGAGGTTGCGGTGCAGTGGTGAAACTAATTCATCGTTGATCAGGTCTCAGATTTGAGTCCTGAATATAAAAAAATCCTCGTTGAAAGCCCAAAAAAAAAGAGCTTGATCAATCATAATTCATTTATCTTTAACCTTTTTACAAATTTTACTCTTAATTTAAATAACGATTTTTATGATAAACAACAACTAATCCACAAATTCAATTGGGTGCATCTGACATGTAGGTATTTTCTATCTTAACAAATTTGGTATATATACAAATGTTATGAATTGTGTTTTCACATTTGTCTTATTTTCTCATGAATTAAATATGATTAATATATGTATGACCAACCCTTAAACTAGTGTTGGAATGAATTACATAATTAACTTTTTATAATTATTACTAATATATACAATATACTTAATCTGGAACAATTTTTAGTAACATATGTATGAATTTTGTGTACTTAATGAATGAATCGTGTATAAATTAAGACAAATGTGAAAACACAATTCATAACATTTGTATATAAAAATCATACCACGATTAAATATAATGTCCAAACATTTAATATTAAAGTCATAGTAATAGATTTTATACACGTGTCAACTGATGAGCAATCATATAGAAACACACTCATACATTGTTCATTCAATAATCATATAGAATGCATATTAAATGTTTGGACATTATATTTAATCGTGGTATGATTTTTATATACAAATGTTATGAATTGTGTTTTCACATTTGTCTTAATTTATACACGATTCATTCATTAAGTACACAAAATTCATACAGTTGTTACTAAAAATTGTTCCAAGCACTAAATTTATAACAGTATGCATTCTGTATGATAACTGAATGAACAGTGTATAAATAATAACCAGTACGCTAAACACAAAATTATTATGTTTTATATCAAACCAAAACATTAATATAACCAACAAAAAAAATAATTATATATAGTCTTAACAAATGCACATTCATTATTTTTGCACAGGATAATTTGAACATGTCTTCCTGTTATGTCCAACTTGACGACATCTACTACATGTAAATTTTGACCTTTTTGAATTTCACATCAGCAAACCCCTTCCATCGTTCAAGTTGTGGTCTTCCTACCGGTCTTTTTGGACCGGGTGACATCAATTTAGGCTCTGAAATATAACTTGGTATATCCCATTTACTCTCGCAAGGAAGAGGTTTAACAGGGATGGCATATGCATCTTCACAATTCTTCAGGCTATAAAAAGGAGAGCAGAATTTTGTTTCATACAGTCTTCTGTATCTAAGAACTGCCATTCCATGCCCACATGGTATCTCATCATTTTGAAATCTTCCGCAACTACACATCTTGGTGTTTAAGTTTACTATGTACTTCTTTGGTCCATCAACAACAGCATGCATATCAACAGTTGATGATTATTTTAATACAAATTTCATATAGCAAATATGTACATTTTTTTTACGAAAATACTTCATAAATGTCACACAAATTTATACAAAAATGTCAACAATAAAATTTCAAAATTAATACAACCTTAAAACACTTATCATACAAATCGTCAAAATTTCAAAAAACTTTTTTTTTCCAGATTACTGGACACACTTTCATACAAATTTTATACTTTCTTAATATACATTTCATACATATATCATTAAGTACAACTTATTTCATAACAACTTTCAAACTCACCTAATACACATTTCATACAACAAATAATCATACATTACAAATATCTATATCTTATCATACCAAATAATTCATTTCTAACTCACTAATTACTTCAGAAATGACAACATCTAATATAACACACTAAAATTTATAATTTAATACCAACTTAAAACACTTGTTATACAGTTCGTCAAAAAATCCAAATAATTTTTTTACATCTTACGAAACACATTTTCTTACAAATTTCTTTCCAATAATTCTATTAAATTCATTCATAAATATACAATTACTTTATACTTTAAGAAGAAAAAATACACAAAAACAGAAAATCACTAATATTATACATTTCACAACAGTTAACAAGTAATGATATCATCTTAAACATAGAGACGATTTACAGTTTAATTTTTTTTTTCATTTCAATGTAATTTAAAAACAAACACTAAACAATAATAAATACTAACCCGAAGGATCCCATCTTCCACCATGTTTTATTAGAATTGATACCTAATTGTCCATCTCAATAAAATCAATTTTTTTTCAATGAAAAAAATCTTCAATTACTCGATTCTGGTAATTTTTTAGGCTGAAGAATTAAGAGAGAGAAACGTTGAAGAAAAAAGGATATGATTTGATTTTTTATTTTATTTTAACTGATTTTGAGTGAATTAAGGATAAAAAATATTGTTAATTTGTTTGGATCCCTTATTTCATGCTAATCATTAATTATCTAGAATAAGTTCAAATTAAATTACATGCCACAATTTCAGTTTTTTACTTTATTATTTCTAATTTCATTTTTTTTTTAATTTTCGTTTATCTTTTTATTTATTTTTTAAAGTTTTTTCCAATTAATAAAAACATTTCTTTTTTTTGTGAATTTGTTATAACCTGAAATTTTTAATGATATAGCTTGAAAGTCTAAATCTACTGCTATAGCTTGAAAATAATACTATAATATATGTCATATATGAAATTTACACGTAAAATAATCACGTCGACAGTAACTTATAAACCATTTGCATATATAGTAGGTTGCAAATGTTTACTTTATTTTATTTTATTATTTATGTCATAGTCATTAAGTCACATTCTACATATATTTGCTAATTATATAATATGAAAATCGAAGCACAAGATTATATCCCTAATAGCTCATATAATTAATTTAGGGCTTAGTAACAATTAAAACTTTAAAAGCTAATGTCATTTTAGTGTTAGGATAGTGGCAAAAGATAAGATGAGATCAATTGTTGTTAATTATAATTATTAATAATATAAGGATGAACTAAAATATTGTACAAAGCATGATGATAAACGTCACTAGAAACAAATTTCACATCTTAATGTCATTATTGATAATAATGATATCTTATAATATGATTAAGATTGGATCATATACGTTGATCATTTGACGTTATCACTAACATATGTAGAAATTAGAAAGTGACAATTTTGTCATGTATGAAGTAAGTGATTTGGATGTTTTCCTAGTTTAATGATTAATGATAAGAAAGTCGAGAATTTTTTTTTAAAAAAAAAGTAAAGGAAAAAGGATGTGTATTATTTAAACATATTAAATATCCTGAAATTGAGATTATTTGGTCGATAATTTTATTTGTCATTTTAATAAGTTTTTTAGCATTAATTTGGTTATTCAATAAAAGCTCAAACAACTTGAACTCATTCAAGTTCGAATTGGCTTGCCCGTTAATATTAAACATAAGGGGTGGGCTTACTCTTTCAGTAGTTATTCGCTTCGCACTTGGTTACCCAACGTTTATCGGGGCACAATAACTGGTACACCAGAGGTTCGTCCTTCCCGATTCTCTTGTACTAGAGAAAGATCCTCTCAATGCTCTAACTCCCACATCGGATATAGATCGAACTGTCTTACAACGTTCTGAACTCAGCTCACGTACCGCTTTAATGGATACAGCCCCAGGTGGCGAAGAGCCGACATCGAGGTGTCAAACCTTCCCATCGATGTGAGCTCTTGGGAAAGATCAGTCTGGAGTAACTTTTATCCGTTGAGCAACAGCCCTTCCACTCAGCACCGTCGGATTTCGTCCCTGCTCGACTTATACATTATCGGTATGTGATCCAATTGTTAATAACAAATAAAAAAAGATCCGAACAAATGAGATTGTGTAGAACAATTTAAAAATAGCACAACTAGTGAACGAGGTGATCCCCTCATGTCTTCATGGGGATCGAGGAGGGATCCATGATTTGAATTTTGTGAATTTGGGTTCAAAATTTTAGTACGATTAATCAACTATGCACTGTATCTAGCTCAAAAAGTTTTTTTTTTTTTGTTTTGTTTTTATGAATTTTGAAGTAGAGCTATACTTTCTGTTAAGATTAATTAATTGCTAATTCGAATTTAAGTACAATTTCATTCTATTCGGAATTAATTAGTTGGGTTGTGCTCCTATCTATTCGTAGTATTCTAGTATATACACAACTTGTGACAAATGTTGCATAAAAGTATTTATAAATAATCAATGTATAGCGTGGTAGCTTTTTTTCTCTTTTTTTTTCGCATCCGATGTCCGGAGCCTGCATTGGAGTCCCAATTAAATTCAGATCGCGCATTACAGGGCCCGTTTGGCGGTAGCGCTCCCAACATAATTTTCTCCATTCAGAACTCGAACTCAAGATCTTTGGTTAAAGGTGGAGCAATCACGCATAGTGTGGTAGTTAATACTATAACCCAAAGCTTTGAATAGACAATAATACAATACAAACTCCAATTAAGCTCCGTAAGTTGATGTTAGGATCAAATATATAACATCATGTCAAAAGCTATAGCCGATAGCAAAAACATAACTTTTTTTTTTAACTAAACCCTTCAATATGCATGACTCTGACCTAGGTCACTCAACTTCTTCGTTCTTATGGGTCTTGCCATAGGCAGAATATGGTGCTTATTCACGACTTCTACTACTAATAAAAGGATTTTTTTGATAAATAGAAGTAGTATAGTTTGCTTAAAAGTTATTATTATTTATGATAAATAGAATTAGCATGCAAATGAATGAATTGAGTGTGTACTTATTGTGTTGAAGAACTCATCAAGTGGGACAAATTGGTTACTCATTTCACAAATAAAATGTAATCTCAATAATAAGTTGTTTGCAACACCTTTCGGTCACTTGTCTACTAATCCAATGAACACCAATTTTATTACCATTATAGTTAGTGCTTGTGTCAATTATTCATTTTTAAAAAATAAATCAAACTTTGATATGACAGCCATTACATTTTATGTTGTCAGCATTACAAGTGTTCTAGGAATATTTATTTTTATTACTAATAGAAGTCATTAGAAATATAATAACGTTTTGTAAAGTGAGCTAAAATTTTATAGATAGCAATCGTATTTTTTCTTTTAAGTAAGAATGTCTGAATGGTTACTCAATTTATAGTAATTGATCAAAGTTATTTTATTTTATTTTATCTTTCTAAAGTTATTCAATTTTGTCTAGCTGTTGGATTTCATGGTCGTCCAACTTTGTTTAGTTAAATTTTATGATCATTTTAGTCGGAAATAGAATTTTCGATATCTGCTTAATGATGTGAAATCTTTCATACTCTTTTCAAAAAATATTTATAAATTTAAATTAATATTTAAATTTATTTAAGACTCAACTTGTAATTTCATGATTAATAATTAGTTCTAGGATAAGTTATACATCTGTTGAGTTGAAATAATAATTATGAAATAACTTATCCTGAGATAAAATAGTTAAAATGAGAAAAATATCCCCATCAAATCCTTTTTAAGTAGGCCAGATAAAAAATCCAATCGGACTTAGGGTGAGTTGCGTCATAATAAATTTAAGTATTGACTCTAATTTAAAATTATTTTTTCTTTTTTTTTAATACAAGTAATTATTGCGTTATTAAATAATTAACAAAAAATATATTTTTGGCTAAAATGATCATGAGAGTTAACTAGTTAAAGTTTGATAACCATGAAATACTAGATAAAATTGAATCTTTTGAAAATAAAATTAAATTGAGTGACTTTGAAGGTCAATTACTACTTTAGAATACAAAATAATTTCAAGTGCATACTCCCTCTGTTCAAATTACTTATTATGACTTTTGAGAAATAGTTGACTCAAATTATTTATTATTTTAAAATTTTAATATAAAATTAGTTATTTTTCTCCATTTTATCTTTAGTAGCAATCTTTTAAAATTACTATGAATATTTCAATAGAATAAATATTTCATGAAGAGATATTTTATGTTGGACAAATGAGGGTATATAGTAAAAAAAAAACCTCCAAAATAGTCTTAAGGTGTAAATAAAAGAGAAACATGACATAAATTTGATATGGATGAAGTAAATCGTAAATCTATTTAAAGGCTATTTTATTTTATTTTTAAAAAAAAAAGATAAATGAGTAGTTTCAACTTTACAACAGTGTTGACCAGATTCTAAAAAATCTTGGGTATTAATTAACTACTACTCTACATTCTAAGCCATCCGATTATATAGTCGTAATTAAAAGGAATCGAAAAAATCATAGAGCTCCAATACCTAATTGTCTAGCTAGGAGTACATCTAGTAAGTATGTTGACTTCGATTCAAGAATCAATCTAGAATTATTCGATATTTACGTTGATGGAAGATAGTAAATATTCATGCGATAGGTGCTTAGCTAATATTTTTGTATTTTAATATCAATTTCCAACACAAAAACAGTGTGGGTACCAGTAGCGTAGTTACATGGTGGTTAGCGTGTCCAATTGGATACCTTTCGTCGAAAGAAAATATTGTATATACAAGTAAAATGATACATGAAATTATTAAATAACATATTTTGAACACCCTTAACATAACAAGCTGTTGTAGCCCAATGATTTTAGATGCTTGAAATGAGGTAGTGCTAGTGTGTTCGATTCTCACTAGTTCTACTTTTTGAAAAGAGATTTTATGTGCTATTTCTGGATACTCTTTGTGAAATTTTTGGCTATGTCACTGGTGGGTACTTAAGCACCTGTTACATCAGTATAATAGCAGGTACTTAACTACATGTTACATCAGTATAGGCACAATGCACAAACTAGTCTAAACATCACCATAATTTTGTAAAAAAATCATTGAGAGAGCAAAATAGAAGGTTATATTGGTACATTTACATGAAAAGGATTAATTAGTCTCCCTTTTTGTCATAAATTAAAACTAGAAAGGTAAAGTTTAAAATGATTTGCTTATTAAAAAGAAGGCTAAACTAAGCAAGTTGTGTAGATTGATAAGTACTACTACTACTATTTAACTTTTGTTTTTAGCTTGGGGAATAAAGGTGATTAGTAGAAACCTATGAAGCTATGAAGGGACAATTAATTAATTAAAAATTAGTAGTGGCTAATTAGAGTTTATTATAATAATAAAAATGATTATGACCCACACGGTTAAGAAGAGAGACAACTTTCATTTATTAGATAGAGAGATTACGTAGGAATAAGTGACTTCCACTTCAGCTAACATGCCAATTGATCTCCACCCACTTTAATTTATCTTTCAACCTGCATTTCTTTAACATTTTATTTTAACGAAATTATTATTATTATTTAAAATAATAGAGTTTTTTTTTTGTTATATTGTGGTATCCGACTCAGTTTTCGCGCACTTTGATTAATTTTATGGGATATATGTCACCTCTCACCAACAATAGGTATCAGGTAACTCTGTCACCAAGACTAGGACAGATGGAAATAATCACATGGTGTTTTTTTGTTTCCGTTGATTTTGAATCTGAGGTTTCAGGGTTTTCAACCACTTCATTGACCACTAGGTCACACCAGTGCAAAATAATAATAATAATAATAATTATTATTATTATAGAGTTTCAACTGTATATTGCTTTTGAGATGTAATTATTTGAACTGTATTTTTTCAAGCTATATATGCATCGAATAAAGCGTGTCAAGGATTCTTAACAGGTTATTTAGTTTGTGAACTAAATTATTTCACAATTATAACCACCTAAGTAGTGGCATAAAATAATATAAATCGAATGAGATTAGATGAAATATTCAGAATTGAGCGTCCCCCAAATATTTCGCCTTTAATCATTTTATTGTAAATCACTTTCGTCTATTCTCACTTGCCATATAATATCAAAAATCTTATATGAATAGGCAGTGAGTGTGACATGTCTCTTTGTTCCATTAAGGATCATTAGGAGGATTTGATATCACTAATATTAATTTGTAAGATTGTTCTCTTGTGATATGAGATATCAAATCCCATCTTCCATTATTTTATTTTGTTTTGTCAAAATTGAAAAGGAAAAGAAAATTCCTTTTTCTAAAGCTCTTATTAGTTTATTTTTCTTTTTTCATTAAGGTCTTAGTTGTTTAAAGAAAACAACGACTTGAGTAATGGTAATTAAGTAATTTCAAGTTTATGTTTTGTCTTTATCTACTTGGAAAATGTGATTAATTAAGTTCCTAACTTTGCTATCCAATTTGGGATTATGTATTTTTATTCATTAATTAATTTGCATGTAATCACGCAGGGATTCTCCCTCTTGGAGATGTAATTACGTTAGCAAAAGATAAAGAAATAAATTTAAAAATGAAATGTTGTTTCCCCTTTGTCTCCTCTTTGTTTTATTTACCAAAAAAATATAAAATTGGTGTTTATCTTATGGCCCCACAAATTCTTATCTTCAAACATCAAACAAATCCTCTTTATTCTTTTTGTCTAGTTTTTTTATGTTGGATATCGACTTTGAAATTCGAATTAATCTGAAGTTACACAATATAGAATAGTGAGATCTATTAGAATTAAGTTCTCCGAATCGTATGTAATTATCATTAGCGTGCCTCCTTTCTCTAAGTTCACCTCCCGATTTATTGGATTATTAGCTTACCAAGCACTTGTGTGCAACTTATATAACTCGCTTGACAGATGAAATACCGTTATTTCAATTTTTCTATTTTATTTTAATAACTTGATTGCCAATTCTAATAAAATAAAAATTAAAAGAATTTATATCTATCACATCATGAGTCATGCCAAATATATCCCTTCATTCAACTCCTTGTGTTTCGAAACAAATATATAGTACACATTTTAATATTCATATTTTTAGTCAAGAAGATCTCAAATGCTTATCGTGATGAGATATCCTGTTTTTTTAGATTATTATTAATAAGATCTCGTGTTTTTTTTTTTACATAAATAAATTTTCTCCTAATTAGGTAGGAAGGAAAAAAAAGTCTCATAAGGAGAATGCAAGGTAACAATTTTACCACAAAACTTCTATACGTTATTAAAAATAGTATTAATATAGTCCAATTTAGAGTTTGAAAACATTATTAATAAGGTAAATTTAATAAAATACACTTTAAATTAATTTTTTCTGAAGTATCAAGTCAATATGAATCAATAAAATGAAGGGAGTGCGTTTTAATTAATTAATTTATTTTCAAAATATATGACATGCATGAATGAGCAATGTTTTTAGAAGTGTGTGTGTTTCTTGGTCTACTTCCTTTTTTCATTTTTGTGTGTTCCTAAATGTACTTTGTTCCTTGATTATTTTGGAGGGATATGTATAATTAATTTTTTAAAAAGGGTGCCAAGTCATTGATTGGCATGCGCTTAGTAATATATATAATAGAAGTTAGATCTTAAAAACATAATTGAATACTTTATATTATTATTGTCTGTCTGCGCACGCGTGTGCAACTAGTTTATATTATATTTTTACAAAATAATAATCTTTGGTTCAAATATTAGATCAAAGACTTCATATATATATAAAACTTTTACCATCACTTTTACTTGTTCAGTATTAATTTAATATATTATTTTAAAAAATAATTTTATTATATTATCTTTAAATATGATAAAATCAATATGTTAAAGAAATAATTATAGTTGATAATAAGTATTATTATAGATTCAATAGTAAATTATGTTTTGATATTTTAATTTAAATAAGTAAAAATGAACGGAGTGAGTAATATTAGCTCCCCAATACCATGGAAAGCCATTTACAACATTGTGGGACCCTTTTCTTATCAGTGTGAGTGTACTATAATTAATTCACATGAAGATGAAGACCTTATGAAAAAAATAATCCTGTTCTTTTTCTCTAATTCCTGGGAAAAAGTGCAGTCCCATTCAAATGATGTACTCGTGGGTTCGGTAAAATTCAATATTTTAATATAAAATTGAATTAGAGGTAGATTTATATATAATTTAAAATTTATGAATTTGTATATTAAATTTTAATTAATATACGATGATAATTAAGCTCATGATCAAATATATATATATATATATATGTTTGTGTATTGTACAAGAAAATATGTATATACAGAGCTTGAAATGCATTTCAATATTCATTCTCTCAATTTTAAACCTACGACGTTTAAATTTTGATTTTACAATTGAAAGGAAGGGTTTACTGTTTTAAGTTATAATTCAACGAAATTTAGTATAGCTTATTAGCTTTGATCAAAATTTTATATTTATATTTAAAATTTTACTTAATATATATAAATAATATATGGTAGAACCCATTTAACAAAAAAATTATGATCCATTTAATAAAAAATCATATGATGAAGACTTTATCAAGTGATATTCTTGCCATGTTGGGTGAAACAACAAAGATAAATAGTAACTTTGTCTGTCATATAATTTACTACTGTCCCAATTTATATGACTTACTTTCCTTTTTAGTCAGTAAAAAAAATGATGCATTTCTATATTAAGTAACAATTTAATTATAAAATATATGTTTTATCCTTAGTGAAATGATTTGCAACCACACAAATTTCTATCATTAACACTCTGTTTGAATCATTGTTATCTATTGTATTGTATTGTATCGTTACTATACCTACAATATTTGTTTTGATTGTTACTTAAAATGTGTTGTATTGTATTGTTAAATTTCGTTGTTACGTAACAATGAAAACCCCCATTTTATGGAACAACCAATTTGGTGTGTTTCCATTGTTACTTGATTTCTTTTTCCAATTATATCTTTACATAATATTTCATAATATTATTTTACCCTTTACCTTATATTATTTAATTCTAGTCAAACCTCCTACCCTAGAATAATTAAAGGATATTTTAGTAAATTTATAAAATTACAATGCAATACGATACGGTCAAATCAAACAATAAAAATGTTATTAAACAACAACAAACAATACAGTCTAAGCCAAATATTGTATCAACCATACAATACAGTACAATACAATACAATACATTATGAAACAATGGATAATAATGATCCAAACAAAGTGTAATTTTAGATTATAAATTTTAAAAGTCTTTCTTCTTTTATTAAACCTCATACCGAATCAAAGTATAAAATGAGACGGTGGAAGTACTAGAAATCTGGCACACTAGAAGAGGAAAAAGCAATACTAGTAGTTTTTTCAAAACTGTGACAGTTGATACTATACAAATTTCAAGACTGTCGGAATTTCAACTTACAAAAAATTGGTATCTTTTCTATATATTTTTTCATCCTGATGTTCGATGTTGGAGTTCAATTAAATTTTGATTTACGTCAAAAAATCTCACTTTAAAAGGTAAAGTGATCCCTTAAAAAAATTGGTATCTACTTTTTCTTCGGTATGTAAGAAAAATGGAATTTATTGTTTTATCATCTTGCTTGGCATTTTGTATTGTAATATAATCTCAGAATATATTATAAACTTCTTAATAGTGACATTTACATGATATAAATTTAAGTTTGTCTCAGACTATCTGGTCTTTTTTTCAAAAAAGAAAACATATAAAGGATTTTATATCTTTTAACATGTTTTACCTCATTAGGAAAAAGAATTATTATTATTTATGGGTGACGTTATTTTATTAACAACTCAAAACAATATTTTCACCGAATTAAAAAAACACAAATACTATTAATGGGAGATAGTGCTACTCCTCAAATAGTATTTTTTGTAGCAGCCTAAAAGAAGTAGTCAATTATACGATAACACTTTGAACACAAACTAATTTTAGGTATGCAATTAGTTCTCAAGTGTTCACAATGTTCATTACTTTTTGATATCCTCCTTTGCATTATCATATGAATAGTTTTTTTTGTCTTTTTTTTGAATAATTTCAAAAGTATCTTTTAATTCCAAAATCTTATGTGACAAAATACTTACTTACTTCATTTTATTTTTTTTAAATAATAGTATTTTTTTTTAGTCTGTCTAAAAACAAATGATCTCTTTCTTCTTTTGATAGTACTTTAATTTCAGTTTTCCAGATGACATGTTTAAGACCATTAGTCTTCTTTATTTTTTTAAATTTCACGTCAAATCAAACTAAATCATTTTTTTTAAACGAAGAAAGTATTAGTTACATTCTGTATTTTTGAGAGTCGAATTATTTAAATTTTGACTAGCATTTTATAATACATATTTTACCATATTAATTTGAAAAAAAATCACATCTAATCCAATTAATCAAAATTAATTCTCGAAAAGCAACACGTGACCCGAAGAAGTAAATTATTACTCCCTCTGTCCTAATTTATGTGACACTTTTCATTTTGCTTGTGAAATCTTTAAAAAAATTAAATGAAAATTTATAGATTTGTAAACTATGTAAAAAGTGCTATCATTAGTCATAATATTGGCAATTCAAAAGAATTAAAAGATATATGAGAAATTTGCGGTAAAAAATAAATCTATTTGAATCTCGAAATCTAGAAAGTGTCGCATAAATTGAGACGAAGGGATTATTATATATTAGTAGTGATAGTACTATATAGAAACAAGATTTTTTTTGTGAAAATCAAAGAAACAAATAACAAGAGAAAAGTCATGATGAAATGAAACATAAATTGACTTTGTGAGTCATTTTGCAATCAAAAGATGGAGACAGAGAATGTTGTCTTTTTCAGGGTTTTTGACGCAGCATTCTTATATACGACCATTACTATTGCCTTTTGCGCACTCTGTTTTCTTTGTCTTCATCTCCTAGGACCTAACTATCTTTTAAAACCATAAAAAGCCTGTCCAAACACACTAAAATATGGGCTCAATTTATATATTCTTTCTTGCTTTGTATTTTGATTTTTGGGTCTCACATGGACCCCTTTAAGACCTCCACCCTTCTTTTTACTTTTAATCTTTAGGAAAAAGGATAAATATATTCCTGAATTATCGTAAATGGTATGCATATATCCTTTGTTATATTTTTGGGACATTGATATCTTGTTGTCTAAAAATTAGAGCATATATACTCTTTATGCTAACGGACATACACGTGTCATAATCTTATCCACCGACCCGATATTTACTAAATATCTGATCGACGGATAAGATTGTGTCACGTGTCCCTATTTAGTCTTCCGTTAGAGTGAAGGGCATAAATGCTCTAATTTTTGGACGGCAGGGGCACCAATGTCCCAAAAATATGACAGAGGGTATCTGCATATCATTTACGATAGTTCAGGAGTATATTTGTCCTTTTTCCCCTAATCTTTTGGTCCTCTATTTCCTTTTTTCAAAAGATAAAAATCCTTGAAAAAATAATATATTAAAAGATTTGAAATATCGAGAGGATCTAAATTTTGAGACTGTTTAGAAGAGATTTGAGTTGATTGAGATTGGAAACAAATTAATCTGCAATGTATAAATAATATATATAAATATATATTTGATACATAGATACACACTATCTATATACGATTATATAATATCGATAAATTACATATACATACATGACTATTTGGTTGAAAAGAATTTTCATTGCTTGTACATATTAATAAGTATCCCTATTTATAATATATTAGTATACCCACTAAATCCTAGAGTTCCCTTATCAAGAAATTTTTCATTCCTATTTTTAGGTTGAAAAACTTTAGTTAAGAGTGTAGAGATCTTAGCCATCACAACTCACGCGTAGATGTTTAGCTCCACTGATTTGCACTTTGGATGGTTATGGCATATATATATATATAT
>NW_006239345.1:276877-290894 GCF_000226075.1 Solanum tuberosum | reverse complement strand
GGTATATATATATATATATATATATATATATATATTATTGTATTGTAGTGCATTATTTTTTTATGAATATAACGTTTAAGTAGATTGTATGATTTTAGAATGTCATATATCAATAATTTATAGAATAAATTTGTTATATTACAAAAAAAGTATGATATTAAAAATAAAATAGAATTATAAAATAATAATAATAATAATAAAAATAATAAAGATATCTTTACTTAACAATAAATTTAATAATATAGTACGATACAATAAAATTTAATTCACAATCAAAACAACCACTATTATATTTAAAGTATCAACCATCCAAAAAAGTTGTTTGAGTCTTTGGAGTGAACCTTAGCACATAGAATTTGCTCCCAAGGAAAAAGAATGGTAGGTAAAGGAAGGGAATTAAGAAGAACCCACTTTTGGAAGTTTCCCTTTTAGGTAGTTTGGTACTTATCTTTTTTTATACTTCCTCCTCCGTTCACTTTTACTAATCACAGTTTAAATTGACAGATCTATTAAAAAAATAATTAATGATATAGGTACTCTACCAAACTATCCCCTATTAAATGATGTTTTAGAAAAGAATTTGAAAACAATAAGTATTTAATGTTGAGGGTAACACATGAAAAAAAATTACATTATCTTTTCGTGATATAAAAGTAAAAAATCTATTTAAAAATAAATGACAAGTAAAACTAAACGAAAAAATAAACGAGATATTTTAGTTAGAATTTAGAAGGGTCAATTAGTACTTACTTGCTACGTTAAACTCAAATAAAATAGCTAATATAACTTGAAAATCATATGAATCCAAACAGTCACTAAAAAATAACTATGGATAAATGAACGAGCTCAATAACTTAAAAATATGACAAGTTACTATATAACGTGTTATAAAAATGACCTTTTTTTTTTTTTTTTTTTTTTGGGTGTTTCACTCAGTGTATACTATACACATTAAGTTCGATTAATTCAGATTTGTGCCCGGTAGAGCTCCATTCGAGGATAGCGTTCTCTATCAAAGATTTTTTCATACTCACGACTCGAATATGAGACCTTTGATTATGAAAGGAGTAGCTCCATTCACTGCACTATATCCTTCGGTGGTTTATGTTGTTAATTTTGCATTTTTAAAATTCTTCAATTTTATAAGATAATTTTACCATCACAGTAGTTGTTGAGAATTTTACCCCCATATAACGAAATAAATCCCCAACTTTAAGTATTTACCCAACACAATAAAAGTGTTCAAATATATCAACTTAGGGGAATGAGCGCAGTAGAAGTGGACATGATATGATATATATTGAATTACTATCATATCAAATTATTTGATATCTTGACTTTGATATTATAATATTTGGTATATATTTTAATTTTTTTGGTATTTGGTATTTGGAAACAACAGACCGAAATACCGAATATCATATTGAAGTATATGTATACATAAATAACATTATATATGTATTATTTAAATACTAATAAATATGCAAACTAACATTAGTATAAACTAAACATTTAGAAGTTAAAACTTTGGCTACTCTACTTTGATTGAAATGTATTTAAATGTAATTGATTAACAAAATGAGTTGTTTGTACTTTCTTTTGAATAAATATTTCTACAAGGGTAATGTGTTTGTATAATATAACTAAGACTCCTTTTTGAATTGTCAAAGTAATAATATTCTTTTATACGAATATATATTAATCGAAGTTGAACAAACTATGGTTATTGATTTACCATACCGTAAATATCAAAAACGTACTTCAAAATATCGAACCACACAAAATTAAATTGGTATGATAATGATATTTTTAATAGTGAAAATATTCTAGACCTTAAATTAAATTACTCAAAATTTCATATTATTAGATAAAAAAATTATGCAATAAGATCTAAGGTAATGTATTACATACACATGACTAACTTATTAACTTGAAATAACCCTAATAACACTATTACTATCGGATTTTTGTTGTAAATTTTAAAACATTATACCTTATAAAAATATTACACAATGCACAATAAGTACCATCCACAAATTAAAGTCTACTATTAGAAGTACGCTTTAGCCTATTGATTTTTATTGATATTATAACCAATTTTGATCAAAAACATTGTCGCTGGAGAGTTTGTTGATAATTTCAATAAACAAAACACTATCACGAAAAAACTATCAAAATTAAGACTCTTGATATCTAATAAAAAAAGAGTTAAGAGTGGAAATGTATTTTCAAGAAAGATTAAATGGCACATCATAACAACTTGTAGATTAAATTGACAATAAATAACCCACTTTTAATTTATGGCAAAAAAAGATTTTTTAAAATTATATATTTGACATCTAAAAGCCACATTTTTTGAAAAGTTTTTTTAAAAAATCTTATTTTTCTCTCCCCCAATTCCAAATCATTAGAAAATTCCGTGATTTGTGGAATTGAAGTTTTTCAACTTTTTTGGGCAATAATTTTGATTCTAGATTTTGATTTTTTGGTATGAGTTATATGGGTAAGAGAGGTTTACATAACATTTTTGTAAAAAAAATCGGTATGATAATCTCGATTTTTTAAATCTCCAACAACAACTTCAAATTCTACCCATGCAAATATACTTTGACCAATGTATACCAATCTTGATTTAAACAAATATATATACAAATTTGTTAGGTAAATAGGAGACCAATGAATACGACCAATATATACATATTGTATAGTTACAGTATACATAAATATATACAACTTCTAAATAAATGAATTCAAAATAGTTTCATGTATACATAATCGATAATGAAATTGTAAAATTATAATAAATTCATAAATATTCTTTGAATAAAAGATTATGTATACAAATAGAACTAATTGAATTCACTAGTTAAGTAAACTTAAAACATAATTATATACACTATTTATTTTACAAGATACATAGTGTATACATAACTATTTTTTCAGAATAATTAATACCTTGAAACAATCTTATTTTCCTTATAAAATTGACCTTCTATAAGTATAATTGTAGTATCACCCTCTCCAATCTTATGCATACTCGTAATCCTATATTGTTTT
The DNA here is from genome assembly GCF_000226075.1 of Solanum tuberosum. Taxonomy (NCBI): domain Eukaryota; kingdom Viridiplantae; phylum Streptophyta; class Magnoliopsida; order Solanales; family Solanaceae; genus Solanum; species Solanum tuberosum. Next base: position 287,837 of record NW_006239345.1, on the reverse strand, counting down.
ATATTAACATCAATATTGAAGCTTTATCAATCTTATAATGAAATTTAAAAAAATAATGGAAGTATCGACATTTAGATAATTTGATATCAATTAAATGAATCCACCTTGAAATAGATTTTTTTCCCCAATTAGATGTATACTTGTAATCTTATAGTATTGCGTATCAATATCGGTGTTGAATCGTTATTAATCTAATAATGAATAAACAAAATAATTTTTACTATCACATTCTTCGCTATGATGAATCAAAATTATCACAGATGTCATCTATTTTTCTCTATTTGTTGTTGAAGTGCGTTGATTTTTTTTTGGATACACTGATTTTGAATTGGTGAATTTCATGGAAACTGAATGACTATCTTTATCAATACAAGAGTTAAATATACTCATGAAAAAATAAAGTATAACGTACATAAATCTCATAGTGTAAAATCTAAATTACGTCATATCCCTACTTTTTTCTATTTTACAAAAATCACTTAAAATAAAAGTCATTCGAATACATAAGTTTCATCTGAATACATCATGTGTGATACATTGTAAAAGCTGGAAGTTGCACCTATTAAGGAAAACAGTTGGTTGTTGCACTTTATTAGGAAAATTAACCTAAAATTGATTCTAAATCCCACATTTCAAGCATAAGTGATTGTTATCAATCCATCCCAATCTGTAACAGATTCACATCTTTCAAAATTCAAATTTCCATCATCTTTATCAAGCCGCCATTGCAACTCAAATCATGAAGAATTCAAATTACTTGACAAAGTTGGCTGATACAATATGAATATACATCTATTTTTGAGAGATTCTGAAATTAAGGTAGGCGAGATGAGTTATGAAGGTTACAAAAGCGATGGATTGTTGTTGCACAATCGATTTCATTTATGAATCTCAAAGCTGCCATTTTAGTCGAGTTGGAGATCGATGAGATTAGGTAAAACTTGAAAATCAGATACATCGTAGAAGTGTTGTGAATGGGTAAGCGAGATGAGTTATGAATGATTTATTTTTTGTATATCAGTAAGGGTTATGATTTTGATACATAAAGGTCATATTAATTAGTTGTTTTAGTAGTTAATATGATCTATATTTTGTGTATCAGTATAATGTTTGGATTTTGATACATAAAACTACAATTAATTAGTTGTTTTAGTCGTTAATATGAGTGTATGATACAATTATATTTATCAATGTAATGATTGATGCTTAACTGATTGCATGATACATTAATTAGATGATATTGATAGTATATGCATGATAAATCAGATGTATAGATACATTAGTAGTAAAGTTACATTGATTGTAAACTATTAGTGTTTGATGAGATTTATCAATTTTTAGTATAAAAATGTAGTAAATAAAAGATACATGCAGCTAAATCATATATAATTACATGTATCATGATACATAATTATATATTTATGTAACTAATTTGTTGTATCATTTCGCTGTTTGATCAACATTTCTTTGAAAAAAAATGCATCACTAACTTTTTATGTATGCATGTTGTTCCGTCATCTGAATTTATTTTCTCGATTTATGAAGCTGGAAGAAAATACATTGTTTGCCTTGAGCAGAAAATATGTACTTGTGGAAGATTTCAACTAGATGAGATACTTTGCTCACACACAATTGTTGTTTTAAAGCACAAGAATGTTACAGATATGCATCCCTATTGCTCTGATTACTACAAGTCTGGTGTATTAGCAAAACCTATGAGATTCCAATGGTTTCAATGCCATATAAGAAAGATTAATCGATTCCGGATAATATCTTAGATGAAATTGTGTTGCCACATAAATACAAAAGAATGGATGGACGACAAACAAAAATGAAGAAAAAAATGCATATAAGAATATAACAATAAACACAAATTATTGTGGACGCTGTAGACAAGAAGGTCACACTAGAAGAACTTGTACTTTCTTTCTGAAAGAATAGTGACATCATTTTTTTTATAAGACATTCATGTTTATGTTGACTATTTTTTCAATTAAAAGATTTTTCAGTTTCATATTTGACAACAAATAAAGTGTATTGTTTGGATTTGCCACTTTTGATACAATATTAATAAGTGTTGTTGAATTTAATAGTACGAAATGATTTGTGTGTCAATGTTATATTCGATATACTATTATTGAGGTGTTGTTGTAAATACATATAAAGTTTGAATGTATCAATTTTAAGTAATAATTGTTGTGCTACTGCGGCAGAACTGATCGGATATATGATATATAATTTATACCTTTAAGTGTATCAACAGTTCATATGATACATAGTACATGTATCATATACATAATATATGATGTATCGTATAGATAGTTATATGTCATATATCATATACATTATAACTATTGTATCATATGTTTCATATCATAACTAAACTATCAATTAAGAATAGGATATAAGTAAAATTTTACTTTAAGTAAATCAGTTATGTGTCTAAAGCTTAACTTTGTATAACAAAAATGTATAATGCAAAAGTTTAAGAATAAAGCGGTCCATAATGTATCAATAGCAATATATTGAAAACACGAAATTTAGAAAATTACAAAATACTGTAATATGAATAAATTTTTAAAGAAACACTCCAAAACTTAAGTGAAATTGTCTTAAATACAAAAAAAATAAAAACATTGTCTATGCATAGATACTTAATTACTACTCTATGTGAATCAAATCTTCTTCGAGTGGTGGTGTGGATTGATCCTTAGGCTTTGGTGCATCATCATTTTCGCTGACGAATTCATCATTGACCTTGTCGATGCTATATCTCCACAACAATGCTGCATATCTATTAACAAAAATCTTCATTGTGTATCATAAACATACTCTGTATTTGATACATTACATATAAACTGAAAAATCAAAAGATACAACATAATTTTGAGATATATCATAATGTTATATTCTGGGATATTAGAGCAAATGTATACAACTAGCATTCACTAATACATAATAGAACAAGTTTGAAATATGACTACACTATATTGTATATGATACATGAACAAAAAATACCAGATCAACACAAAAAAGGCTTTATTGTATATTATGAACATAATGTATTGTATATGATACAATATTATGAATATAACAAACAAATGACCAACTATAAAATTTGTAATTTGATACATACATTCGAACTATTAGTAAAAATATAAAATAAACATAAAACATATACGTGGAAAAACTAATTTAAATAACAATGCATCCCCATTGTTTTATTGATACATAAAAATGTATCATATACTCATTGTTGACACCCAATTTTGGCCTAACATTTTTTAAAATTCGTAACTTTTAAGTTTTATTTATTTAATAGTTCAAAATACACTTTTTTTATAATTTTAAATAAGTTTATCGATAACTATCATTTATTTGTCAAATTTTAGGATTTTTTTATCAGTTAATTTTAGTTACATTATTTTTTGTCACAACCAGTTGACTACGTTCAAATATTTATTCATTTCGATTAAATCATTAGTTCTGATAAATTGCATTTTTTACATGTCATTAGCTACGTTTATTATACTTTTTAATAATAATTTTATTTGTTAATATTAATTTTGATAATTTGCACCATCTAGAAACTCATTTGAATATAGATAAGATTTCATGCACAAATATTTTTAAAGGCTAATGATTTTGGCGCACAATTTTAAAAGAATGGTACTGTACTATAGGTAATTTTTATTTCTATATAAACAATGGTTTATTCATTAGGTCAAGGGTGGTAAATTATATTTTAGAAGGAAAAAATTTCCTAAAGGGAAAAAAACCCCTAACTTTTCCTCTCCCATTTTCCTTCCTTAGCCACCACCACCCAAAACCCCATCTCCACCATTGGTGCAACAACAACCAAAACTCTCTCTTCATTTTGCTCATTTTTCTAGCATGCCAGCGACTCAAGCGAACAGCCATCCACCAGCCAAAAACAGCCACCAAACGACCACCATTTTCCTTACTTTTTCCGGCAAAAAATGACCAGAAATGGCCACCCAAACCACCTCCGTTCACCATGTTATCCGACCTCAACAACCAGCAACCAAACAGACGTTCAACCACATCTAAACAACCAGACCACAACTCCGACCACCGGAGCTCGCTGCTTCCCTCTCCCTTTTTCCTTTCCCGATTTTTTCCTCTATTTTTCCACATCTCCAGCGAGCTTCAAGCTCCACAGCCAACTGAACTCATTTTCGACCAAAACCCCCTTTATTTTCCTCATCATTTCCGGTGGAAACTCCAACGCCGGCGAGCTCCAAAGCTCGCAAGCTCGCAAAGTGTTACCAACAAACTACTTCAAACTCCGGCAAGCGAAGCTCAGGCGAACGGAACAACCGTGATGTTATCATTGCGAGCTCTAAGCTCTAAACCACCGACAAACAAGAGCTCCAACTAGACGGTTTAGAAACTCCAACGAAACCCATTTCAAATCTGGTCGGGAAAGCTTACTTCCGATGACCCTCTTCATTACCTTTATTTAATTAATATTTGTGCCTATATTTTTGTTTATTAAATAACCTTATTCACTACATTTTGTTATTGATTTAATATTGAGTGGGCTGTTCTTATTTGGTTTTTTCTAAATAAGTTTGATTGTCCTATATTTCATTTTGGCTGATTCATTGATTTTATTTTATATAGTCTTTTTATTGTGGAATAATAATTATTAATTCTTTATTTTCATCGATTTTAGATATTTATTCATGACTTGTTAATAGTTTTGCAAAGCTCCATTTTTTTTAAAGTGGTGTTCATTTAGTATACCTACTGTGTTGGTATTTTTCTTTAAGTTGAGATTCATTTTCTTTATCCTATTTTATTATTTAGGCGAAATGGTCTGATGGACTCTTCTACTTGTATGAGTTTGTATTCTGGTCCCTTTTACTTAACCCTTTGTCAACTGAACCCCTAAATCCATTGAAACTTGATATTTTGAACCCCTTTTTCATAAGGTCAATGGTGCGTGTAATACAACCACTACACCTCAAATTCCACGTCATTTTTAATTGCCACAAAGGAAATAAAATGGAAAAATTAAATTAAACTCCCTAAATTTTATTTGAGAAATCATTTTCTCTTTCTTCCAATTTTTTCCTCAATTTCTCTCCTTTCTCTTCTCTCATTCCAACGCTCTCACAAGTAAAATGCAGCATCAGTAAGACATTTGTCGCCTCCGCAGTGTGGTGTTGGAGCTACCACTCAAAGATGAAGACTATGTTCTTGAGACGAGGGATATGTTCTTGTCATGTGAAGATTTACAGAAATTGGAATGATTGATATTGTTTGGCTTTGGCGATGTTGAGTAGGTTGGAGGATACACTATTACTTGTTGAAGAGTAAGATCGATAAGTTCATTCATTTTTTTATATTTGTAAAGACCCTTTCGTAAAGTGATAAAGAATAAATTTGCATAAGAAATGATGAGCTCTTTGAAGAAGATGGAAGACAACACGCAGCAACCAAAACAAAATGGAGGGAAAAAAATGACAGAAAGATTTGAAGAGTAGAAAAGTAAAAAAAAAAGTTACTTTTTGTTCAACAATGGTGAATGCATAAATGGAGAAGAAGATGACTCTTGATTAGGTCAAAAATTGTCATTTCTTGTCTTTTTCGAAGGCCTCACGCGCGTAAAATATGTGTATCACACACACTTTAGATAAAAATATCACATAGGATGACAGGTCAAAAAAGGGGTTCAAAATATCAAGTTTCAATGGGTGTAGGGGTTCAGTTGACAAATAGTTAAGTAAAAGGGCCTAGAATACAAACACATACAAGTATAAGGGTCCATCAGACCATTTCGCCCATTATTTTATTCACTCACTTGTTTGTAGTCGCTTTATAGTATTTGGATGTGGCTGCTCTTAATTTATTAAAGTTGATTACATGTATCTTCAAGGATTTTCTGTGTTACTTTGGTCGTTATGTGGCTATTATCTTTATAGTGTTATGTTGTTATCTTTCTATGTTATTGCAAGTTATTTCACTTTATTTTTGTTTAGTTTAATATGTTTTGTATTGGAAAATATCAAGTTAAAATTGACCAATGAAAAAATTTCTAAGTCGGTTTTAGTTGCCTCCCTAATATTAAAGAGGAAAATTTAGTTTAAGTTTATATATTTTGTTTGTTAAAATTGGCCGATGAAGAAATTACCATCGATTTTCAAGGCCATCCATGTTAATAAGACTTGGTTTTTATTTTTAAGTTATTCTTTGATTCATTTATTTTTATTCATGTTAATTTATTACTAACACTTTTTACTAAGTGTCTTTACAGGTATCCGGAGGTGCTTCCCATTGAAGCTATTCAAATTAGGTTCGAATTATACTCTTATTTATTAATGTATATTATTGACGATAGACAAATTTAGGCCGATTCCTATATTATTGTTTTATTATATTACTTGTATATATTACATGTTTCTTATACTTGTACATTATTGTATCCTCCTCCTAAATTTGAAAAAAAATGAATTCAATCGGGATCCACATTTGTGGATTTTGAAGAATGTCTAACCCCTTTCCTTCGAAATAGCTTGAACCCCTTATTTAGAATCTAATGGTTTCGTAGATCACTTAATGGTTTCCTAATTTTTTCTTAAAATTCGGAGGCGACTTTTTTAAAATTCGTTTATTCTTAAAATTATTTTAAAATTGAATCAATTGATTATTTTTTGAGTAATCGCGACGTTTCGACCTATTTGAATAGAGTAGGAATGTAAACAAAATGGCGACTCCGCTGGTAGATAGAGGTTTTAACCATTATGAGTTCTTTTTTTCAAATTGAAGAGTATTTTCTTTTATTGTGTTATACATTGTATTTGGTATGCTTTGTTGATTATTTGTATATTGTACTTGATGTTATTCATTTAACTGTATGTATATTGTCATCACATTTCATGGCATAATTTCCGCCAAATGGTAAAGAGAAAGCATTAGGACAAAGACGGTTACGTGGGTTTCCACGACTGTTCTTCAGAAAAGCACCTTTGAATTCTTTTGAAGTAATAAACGAATAGTTGACTTGTGGTCATTTAACGTCATTTATTATACTTTACCCCGTAGTTTGTCCAACTCGGGTAACCAAGTCTTGTCTAAACCAATCCCAGTCATCTAGTGTAGAGCGAAGTCAAAACCTTGAATTTAGCGCATTTGCTTGAGATGCCACAACATTTGAGACACATTTGTATAAGACATGCATGCATTGCTTGTGCATTATGTGATATACCTAGTTTACGTGAATATGTTGTATGATAGTCTATTATTTCAAAGTGTTTTTTTAGAGCTTCATAGTCATAAATATCAAGTCACCTTTACCTTTCGAGTTGTTTTTTGAAAGGTTGAAGGTTATAGCTCGTTCGGGGAGATAATAGACACGGGACTCACAAAAGCTAATTTGTATTTCACAAGACATTTAATACCCAATCAATAAGATAAATCAGGGGAGTCTTTGACTATAAGTCACTCATTTATTTTTTGTTATTTTGCATGTTGGTCTTGCTTTCACACATTTCATATATTTTTGCAGGAAAACCGTCCCCGGCAACAGTCGGGGATGGTCATAATAATGTGTGGTTCTCGTAGATAATTGAGAGAACACACAATTCCAAGAGACATTCATAAAAGAATATAACAACAAGTGGTTACTGTCGGAATTCGGAGACCTCGTTCAACAAATAGTATAAAAATGGACAGTTAAGAGGATGCAAAACATATTGGTGCAAACAGTCATGATGCTCTCTCTGACTAAAGATGTCAGCGGCACTATAATTACGAGTCATTACTCTAAGTTTGTCTAGGTTTTTGAATTGTTTTATGTCATATCTGAACGAACTACGCGAACTTAATTCTTATCTCGGTGAGATACGTAGGCAGCCCTTCTTCGGTTCGGTATTAGTTCTTTTAAATTAAAAAAAGAAAAGAAAAAAGATTCAAAAAGTTTGTGCCTATTTTCAAAACGATATCTAACGAACTAAGTGAACCTGATTCTCATCTCGGTAAGATACGTAGTCAGCCCTTCTTGGGTTCGGTATTCATTATTTTAGATTTTTTTTTTTAAAAACAAATAGTTTGTGCATATTTTCAAAAACATATTTGCATGAACTACACACACCTGATTCTCATCTCGGTGAGATATGTACGCAGCCCTTCTTGGGTTCGGTATTCATTATTTTAAATTTAAAAAAAATAAAAATAGTTTGTGCATATTTTCAAAAACATATCTGCATGAAGTACGCACACCTGATTCTCATATCAATGAGATATGTAGTAGCCCTTTATGGGTTTGGTATTCATTCTTTCAAAAAAAATATAGAAAATTATGTATATCGTAAGAGTCAAGTCTTCAACTCAGTTGGGACCAATGCAGTTAGAATCATGTAAATATATTTGGTATGATGGAAGGGACTGACTTTGTGATAAATTATAGACTCTTTTGGTACCTCTCATTTCTACTTTTGTGATGCTTGAAAATTCTTTTGCATGCATTCAAGATAAGAATAAAACCAACCTCATCATTTCATGTGCATTGTGTGGTGAAAATTCAATTAAATCGCACTGTTGATCTAGAACTTGGCTTGAATGTTTATAGAGGCAAAATCCTGAGTTATGTTTGGTTTGGGAAAGAATTGTAGGCCTTCTTTGACCCGATTATGCCTTTCAAAGCCCAACCTACCAAATGACATTAATCCCTAGTTTTCCCCACTTTAAACCTGAAGCCTTTTCTTTGGACAACCACATCTTAGCCATTACCCTTTTGAGTGCTTACATGCACTATCCTTCTCTTGGCCCAACCTTCTTGAGCGCACCAAAGATGTGCAAAATATAAGAGATGATCCAAATTTGAAGACACCAAAGGTTGAAAGAGACAAAGTCTCCCACGTCAAGGAAGCAAAAAAAAAAAACGACTTCTAGAAAAAGAAATAAAAAGGTGAAAAGAAATAAAGAAAAAAAAACACCCCTACAAGGTCAATGAAAGATGGAAAGGAAAATACTCCAACAAAAGAGGAGAAAAATTCAAAAGAAAGGGGTGAAATAAAAGAAAAGCTTCAAAAAATAAGGACTCAAAAGAAGTCGAAACGAAGGGGTGAAAAAATGAAAAGCTCCAACGAATAAGGATTCAAAAAAGTAGTAATAAAAAGAGGGACACGGAAGAAGATCATACATCAAAGGCGTATCAATAGTCAAAAGCACAAATTCAGTGTGACGCTCAAGATGGAAGTAAGTCACTCTTATTCCAAATAAATATCCTACCCGTCCCTAATCCTACATTACAAGACAATGACAAGCTCTACATGATCTCATTTCAAATGTTCTCACATTAGTGGATATTTACATAAGGGCCAAACATATGGTATCACAGTTACATGGATTGAACATTCTTGTGAGTGTGAGTGCACTTTGAAAAATGTCCTAAAATAAAACGTTTCAAATATGTGTGAAATATGACTTTTCTTTCTTGTAAGGGCACTTGAAACATGACGATTGATACAATTCAAAACCTTTGTTTGAATCAAGATGAACAAATCTTGTTAATCCTTAAGTATGTTTGAGGTATCACTTGAAGTTGTAGGAATTATCTTGAATTCAATCTCAGTAAGAAAAAAAAAGAAAAAAAGAAGAACAGAAATTTACATGCGATCCTAACTCATGGTACAAATTGTAGTCAAGATTTGACTGTCTTTTTATATTATTTATATTTCAAAAACAAAAAAAAAACAAAAAAAGGCAAGCGGGTCTCTTTAATACTTTCCAAAACATTTTTAAAAAAAATAATAATCTTTCGACTAAAAAAAAAATAAAAAAAATTGCCTTTTCTTTTTGGGTTGTTCATTGTAAAAAGTGTCATTAGGTTAATCATGTCAGTGTGAGATGTTTATTTTACTTCATTGGGTTGTCCATCATAATAATGTGACATATCTTTTGTCTTTAGTCTTTGAATATGACAAAGAATATCATTTTCCTATTTCATCATGTTTATATTGTACATTTTTCTACTGATGATCTTGTCTCAGATTCTTTGCAGTATTTATCATCTACAGGATTGGAACTACATTTGACCTGATTCTTGGCTCGACAGGATATGTAGGCGCCACGACGGCTCGGTCATGTACCCAATGTGATTTTCTCTCCTTGAAATAAACACTGGGACATAATTTTTGAGAATATCTCAAAAATTCACAATAAAGATGCTATCTCCAGTAAGTCAATATTCAATATCATTTTGAGATTTGCCAAAAGTTCTAACTGGGACAGATTTTTTGAGGAAGACCTTAAAAATTCCAACGAGTACTATCAGAAGCTTGATAGTCAACTTCAAATGATTCATCATCGCTTGAAGTTCAAAGTCAACTTGCAAATCTTCAACATTATCATCGAGCCATCTACCTCGTTACAGTGGACAATTATCAAGTCGTCCGCCTCATTACAGTTGGACAATCATCGAGTCATCTACCTCATTACAGTTGGACAATATTCGAGTCATCCACCTCGTTACAGTGGAAAATCATTGGGTCGTCCATCATTTGCATTTTTCATTTTTTCTAAGAGGGCCATTTCATTTTTCATTTGCCGAGAGGGACATTGCATTTTTCATTTTTGCCGAGAGGGATGCCAAGAGGGTCATTGTATTTTTCATTTTGCCAAGAGGGCCATTGCATTTTTCATTTGCCAAGAGGGTCATTGTATTTTTTCATTTGCCAAGAGGGCCATTGCATTTTTCAATTGCCGAGAGGGTCATTGCATTTTTCATTTTGCCAAGAGGGCCATTGCATTTTTCATTTGCCAAAAGGGCCATAGCATTTTTTCATTTGCCAAGAGGGCCATTGCATTTTTCATTTTGCCAAGTGGGCCATTGCATTTTTAATTTGCTGAGAGGGCCATTGCATTTTTCATTTTGCCAAGAAGGCCATTGCATTTTTCATTTGCCAAGAGGGTCATTGTATTTTTCATTTGC
>NW_006239345.1:271575-276555 GCF_000226075.1 Solanum tuberosum | reverse complement strand
AGGTGAAGGATGTGCACCATATCTATTCAACGTTCAAGTCGAAGGAAACTTGCGTTGAAAGATATTTATATTTAAGTCACATCTATTCGGAGGTGAAGGATACGCACCATATCTATTCAACGTTCAAGTCAGTGGAAACTTGCGTTGAAAGATATTTGCATTTAAGTCGCATCTATTCGGAGGTGAAGGATGCGCACCCTATCTATTCAACATTCAAGTTTAGTGGACAATCATCGAGTCATCCATCATTTGCATTTTGCATTGCATTTTCATTCGCCAAGAAGATATTTGCATTTAAGTCGCATCTATTCGGAGGTAAATGATGTGCACCTTATCTATTTGCGTTCAAGTCAGAGGAGACTTGCGTTGAAAGAACTTTTATTTGTCCTACCGATGGACATACATTCAAAATCCTATCGATGGATCATCATCTTCATTCGTCCTACCGATGGACATACATTCAAAATCCTACCGATGGATCACCTTTTTTCATTCGTCCTAACGATGGACATACATCCAAATCCTACCGATGGATCATCTTTTTTCATTCGTCCTACCGATGGACATACATTCAAAATCTTACCGATGGATCATCATCTTCATTCATCCTACCGATGGACATACATTTTTATCCTACCAATGGATCATCTTCATTTGTTGTATCGTAAGAGATGCTACCTTTTTTTTCTATAATTTTGTCTCTACTAATGAGTTTCATATTTGTTTTTCCGAGAACATCCAAGAGGATGCATTCTCAATTGAGCCACATGTTCGGACTACTTCAACAAGGACGCTACATAGCGTGGAACTTTTAGAGTCAAGTCCGGGATCGACTTCCACCACATTCCAACGACACTTTTATATGAAGGTCATGTGTTCGGTCAAAATCGAGTTTGTCAAGTTTCTTTGTCCATGATTTCTTTCATCAATCATATCCAACGAAAGGGACAGTTGTTGACACCCAATTTTGGCCTAACATTTTTTAAAATTCGTAACTTTTAAGTTTTATTTATTTAATAGTTCAAAATACACTTCTTTATAATTTTAAATAAGTTTATCGATAACTATCATTATTTGTCAAATTTTAGGATTTTTTTTATCAGTTAATTTTAGTTACATTATTTTTTGTCACAACCAGTTGAGTACGTTCAAATATTTATTCATTTCGATTAAATCATTAATTCTGATAAATTGCATTTTTTACATGTCATTAACTACATTTATTATACTTTTTAATAATAATTTTATTTGTTATATTTGTTAATATTAATTTTGATATTTTGCACAATCTAGAAATCATTCGAATATAGATAAGATTTCATGCACAAAATATTTTTAAAGGCTAATGATTTTGGCGCACGATTTTAAAAGAATGGTACTGTACTATAGGTAATTTTTATTTTCTATATAAACAATGGTTTATTCATTAGGTCAAGGGTGGTAAATTATATTTTAGGAGGAAAAAATTTCCTAAAGGGAAAAAAAAACCCTAATTTTTCCTCTCCCATTTTCCTTCCTTAGCCGCCACCACCCAAAACCCCATTTCCACCATTGGTGCAACAACAACCAAATACCTCTCTTCATTTTGCTCATTTTTCTAGCAACCAAGCGACTCAAGCGAACAACCAACCACCAGCCGAAAACAGCCACCAAACGACCACCATTTTCCTTACTTTTTCCGGCAGAAAACGACCAGAAACGGCCACCCAAACCACCTCCGTTCACCATGTTATTCGATCTCAACAACCAGCAACCAAACAGACGTTCAACCACATCTAAACAACCAGACCACAACTCCGACCACCGAAGCTCGCTGCTTCCCTCTCCCTCTTTCCTTTCCCGATTTTTTCCTCCATTTTTCCACATCTCCAGCGAGCTTCATGCTCCACAGCCAACTGAACCCATTTCCGACCAAAATCCCCTTTATTTTTCTCATCGTTTCCGGTGAAAACTCCAAGGCCGACGAGCTCCAAAGCTCGCAAAGTGTTACCAGCAAACTACTCCAAATTCCGGAAAACGAAGCTCAGGCGAATGAAACAATCGTGATGTCATCACTGCGAGATCCAAGCTCTAAACTACCGACAAACAAGAGCTCCAACTAGACGGTTCAGAAACTCCAACGAAACCCATTTCAAACTCAGCCGGGAAAGCTTACTTCCGGTGACCCTCTTCTATTCATTACCTTTATTTAATTAATATTTGTGCCTATATTTTTGTTTATTAAATAACCTTATTCACTACATTTTGTTATTGATTTAATATTGAGTGGGTTGTTCTTATTTGATTTTTTCTTAATAACTTTGATTGTCTTATATTTCATTTTGGCTGATTCATTGATTTTATTTTATATAGTCTTTTTATTGTGGAATAATAATTATTAATTCTTTATTTTCATCAATTTTAGATATTTATTCATGACTTGTTAATAGTTTTGCAAAGCTCCATTTTTTTTAAAGTGATGTTCATTTAGTATACCTACTGTGTTGGTATTTTTCTTTAAGTTGAGTTTCATTTTCTTTATCCTATTTTATTATTTATTCACTCACTTGTTTGTAGTCGCTTTATAGTATTTGGATGTGGCTGCTCTTAATTTATTAAAGTTGATTACATGTATCTTCAAGGATTTTCTGTGTTACTTTGGTCGTTATGTGGCTATTATCTTTATAGTGTTATGTTGTTATCTTTCTTTGTTATTGCAAGTTATTTCACTTTATTTTTGTTTAGTTTAATATGTTTTGTGTTGGAAAATATCAAGTTAAAATTGGCCAATGAAAAAATCTCTCCGTCAGTTTTATAGGCCTCCCCAATATTAAAGACGGAAATTTAGTATAAGTTTATATATTTTGTTTGTTAAAATTGGCCGATGAAGAAATTACCGTCGATTTCCAAGGCCTTCCATGTTAATAAGACTGGTTTTTATTTTTAAGTTATTCTTTGATTCATTTATTTTTATTCATGTTAATTTATTACTAACACTTTTACTAAGTGTCTTTACAAGTATCCGGAGGTGCTTCTCATTGAAGCTATTCAAATTAGGTTCGAATTATACTCTTATTTATTAATGTATATTATTGACGATAGGCAAATTTAGGCCGATTCCTATATTATTGTTTTATTATATTACCTGTGTATATTGCATGTTTATTATACTTGTACATTATTTTATCCTCCTCCTCAATTTGAAAAAAAATGAATTCAATCGGGATCCACATTTGTGGATTTCGAAGGATGCCTAACCCCTTCCCTTCGGAATAACTTGAACCCCTTTCTTAGAATCTAATGGTTTCATAGATCACTTAATGGTTACCTAGTTTTTTCCTTAAATTAGGTGGCGACTCCTTTAAGATTCGTTTATTCTTAAAATTCTTTTAAAATTGAATCAATTGATTATTTTTTGAGTCACCGCGACGTTTCGCCCTATTTGAATAGAGTAGGGATGCAAACACTCATTCAGATTTCAAAAGCTAATATATAGAAGTTATATGATACATTTATGAAAACATTACATACAAGAGTTCAGATTGAACTTCATTATATGATACAATCCAACCACCTATTCATTACTATGCTGAAATTAGGGTTTTAGTGTATCAACCCTATACAAATAGATTAGTATCCAAAATAATATGAGAACATTGTAATGTAAAACAATGTATCATTTTTTGCTCTGAATAACCCATATACCATAGCACATACAAATTAATGTATCAGCTTGTTCAGATCCAACATACCAAATACCATATCAAACATCAAAATTTGAAGAAAAAAAAGAAGTAAGAAAAACATACTTTGGACAACGAAGGCTTGAAAATTGATGATGTTGTTTTCCTTCCTCATTTTTGGGGGATATTTACAACATTTGATTTGACGATGATGGTGATTCCTTGTTCGACTTGGCAACATTTGATTTTGAGGATGATGGTGATTCCTTGTTCGACTTGGAAATACTTTGATTCTTCTTCATTGCTAGTGAGTCGTGCAAAATCTTGAATCTTTTTTCAGCCCATTTATCATCGTCAGAATCATATATTCGATTATTAGAAGAAATTGATTGAGTAACCCCAATACTAAACGAAGCACCCTTATCCATATGTATCAGGAACAGAACTTTGAACAAAAACAAGAACTCGACTAAAACAACAATGGAGAAGAGAGCCCCTACCTATTCAGATGTTTGAAATTGGTTGACTGGAGAGAGAAGCATTTTGAAATCAACTTGATAACTGCTAACAATTTGGAGAGAGAGTCGTTTTGAAATCAATTTGATAACTGCTAACAATTAGGAGAGAATTTAGGGAGAAAAAAAAGAAGTTGAAAAGGAAGTGTAAATGTGAGTTTCACTGGTCAATGTTATGTATCCGGAAGTTTTAAAAATTGGGATGAAAAAAGGAATTTTTGAAATATTTAAAAGAGGTTGGAAAAAATGGAGAATAAGAAAACTTAAATTGTGTATATAAGTAATTTTTTCAAAAATAAAACCCACCCCTCCTTAATTTATGCTAATCATTAACTGCTGGTTTCATAATGAAGGAAAAACAAGACCTATTAGTATGCCAAATTAATTTTGGGACAATTTATGCTAATATTTTATTGAGCAACTTTCACATATAGCAAACACAAAATTCATATTTGTATGTTATAGCAAAGTTTGCATAATTGCGCTCCATAGCAAACATAAATATGTATATTTTGCTATACATATACAAAAGAAAACAGTTGTATAATCTGTTTTGGTATACATATACAAAAAGATCAATTGTATAAAGTGAGAGAGGTGAGTGAGTGAGCGAGATATGGGAGAGGGGAGAGAGGGGAACGAAAATATATGTATATATACAATTTTCACGCATTTTATACATTTGCGTTTTTGTATAAAGTGAGAGAGGCGAGTGAGAGAGCGAGATCTGGGAGAGTGGAGAGCGAGATCTGGGAGAGGGGAGAGAGGGGAACGAAAATATATGTATATATACAATTTTCTCT
>NW_006239345.1:245637-270168 GCF_000226075.1 Solanum tuberosum | reverse complement strand
CCCACCCTCCCCAAAAGAAAATTAAGTTTATTTTTAAAAAGTACTTTCAATTTCAATTCAAAAACTATTTTCTACTCTCTAGTAAAAATAAAAGATATTTTCTCAAAAATATTTTTCATTCATAAATCAAACATTAAAAAAAAAGTCCGAAAAATATTTTCTGCTCACCAACCAAACATGAGAAAATAAGTCAAAAATCTACTTGCTTTCTAAGAAAGCATTTTCCTTCATACCAAACACACCCTCTATCTCAATTTATATGACACCCTTTCCTTTTTAATCACATGGTTAAAAATAGGTCAAAAATTAAGTGTCAAAATTGAGGGACGTCTTACACCAAAAAATGGTGGGTCAATTTTCTTAAATTTATAAATATCATTTTTTTTTTGAAAAAAGTAGAAAGAAAATCGACTTTGATTTTTAAGATATATATATATATGTAACAACTTTGGAATCAAACTATTTATCATGATAGAAGACTTTCTGCCATTAGATCACTCATGCTCTTAAATAAATTATGTTTGTTGTTTAAATTATATTCTTTAATAACAATTTTACACCTTAAAAACCAACATTCCTCAATTTTTATAAAAAATCATAGTGTACTTTCAGTTATATTTTTCAAAAATATAAAAAAGAATCATAATTTTCACGTCCGTACGCCAATTTCTTTTTAAAAATATTTTTCTAAATATATTTTTGCCTAAATAATTGTCGGAAGTACGTTGGTTTTCTTAACAAAAATAAAAAGTAGCAAGTTCGGTTTCTTTAACAAAAAAAAAATTGAAAAATCATTGACAAGCCGACGGAATCCTTCTGTTTTCCACATTTTTTTTAGTGTTTGTCCAAAAAAAGACACATTTAATATAGTAATAATTTAACTTTAAATTTTTTAATTTTAGTTTGAATGAGATAATTTATATGCACACAAATATCTATAAATTACTTTAGAGTATATATATTTTTTTAAATAATCTTTTATTCTTAAACGTCATGCTTATTCAAATACCTTCACATAATTGACACGAAAGAAATATATAATAATAATAATTTGTAAGGGTATATAAAAACTGTTTGAAACATATACTTTGTATTTGGCGATATATTGTTGAAAATTACCTTTTTTATGACTTGCATTCTAGTTCTAGTAATTGACAAAAGTTTCAATTCTCTATTGTTTTAAAATATTATCCAGGTAAAGCAATGGTGTTAGGCCCTAAAAAATAATGCCTTAAAATATTTGAAGTCAACTTTTCGTCAGTTATTATGCATAGTTTTTTTTATAAAAATACGATTGGTGTAATTATAAGTAAAAGTCATACGTAATTTAATTGCTTTCACTTTCTACTTCTTAATTTGTCTATGTTACTTATTTTTCAATTAATCATGTTTTAATATTGACTTTGTAAGAGTATTTTCAATTTTTTGAGGTGTCATCATAGACATTTCCAATCCAAACTTTAGATTATCAAATAATTAAATTTTAAAAATAAGTAAGTATTGTCTTAATTTTGAATGTTTTTAAAGAGTAACAATCATTACAAAATTAATGATATTTTAAACCTATTTTATAATTAAAAATATTATGAAATATTATGCAAGTAAAAAATGATATTCTATTTGATGTGAGGTTTTAATTCTATTTTTAAATACTTCTACAATAATCTAGATAATTCGTGTAACAATTGATTTAATTGAAAAAGTTTTCTGAGATCTAAACATTTGTAGTGTTATATGACATACAATAATTTATATATGCATATCGTGTCATACAAAATATTACCAAAAAGTGTTATACTGTCAACTAAAAAGAATTAATTATCAAATCATAATTAATTATTATGCATTTTAAGAAGTTATGAGAATTAATATACAGAAGAAAAGCTATCAAATATGTAAGAATTCTATACTATAATATCCCTTTGCATTCATCTATAAATATATTTTTGCTATTATGTTTCCTTCTAATAAACAATTATTATAAATATGTGGAGAAATATTTTATAAACTATCAAATGAAATTTAGTTTTGAAAATTATATAAATTAATAGAATTGACTGGAATAGAATAAAACTATTTTGTGGCCAAGAAATGGAAGAGAAAAAAACTTTATGGCCATAGACATGAAACATCTGTGTCACATAAAAAGATTGAACAATAGTATATATGTAGGTCCCTTAAATCTATTATTAAATCCACATAAGGTCCACAAATAATAATCTAAAATAAATGTCTCACTTCACCACCACCACTACTTTCCTCAAAGTCAAATCACTATTAAACAAGTCTCAAAGTACAATATACTATATTTTTTTATCCCACAAAAAATGTTATTATTGTTAAAATATTTTTAGTTGTATATTAGTGAAAAACCATAAAATATTAAGCACAAACTAGTCAGATTCCAACTAATTAATTTTAACATCAAAAATTACTTTTTTTTAAACCCAACTTGCTGACTTCCGCAAATCAAGGGTCCAAAATAAATTTTTTTTGATTGGATGTCCTGTCCAATTAAAAGAACATGCAGGTGAGGACCACATATCACATATTCAACTTGTTTATATTATATACTTTTTATTAGCAAATGAGGAGAATGATTATTTATTTTGTTTAATAGCTTCTTAAGAAGGGAGGTTTAATAATGCTATTTAGCTGTATGGTTGGCTCCATTCTTCGGTTGCCAATCTATTACAACCCACTTACAATCATTGTCTCTTTTTCAAACTAGAATATTTAACTTATCACCATAATAAATGGCATAAATGATGTTCAAATCAAAATTCTTTTTTATCCACTTAAGTCTAACTGGTAGTGAAATACTGTGTGAATTAATCGAGGTACATACAAATTGATTCAAACATCATCGATATAGAAAATTAAAAGATAACAAAATTTTGTTAAAAAATATATATAAAGAGAGAATGGAAATGAAAACTATGTATAACTTTATTGTTAACACTTAGGAACATTAACATTTCTTCTTAGTAAGCTGAGAGCTCATCTAACTCTGCTAGATCTGCACCTATCCATCAAACTTTAAAAGATACCATAATTACATTTTCTGATGCTTTTTCTATATCAATTTCTTATGATGTGCACCTAAGAGAAAAAAATAATAATAATACCTTGTTGCACTTTCTGCTAGATCAGATGTATTTGCAGGCAGCTGAACAACTATATTAATTACTACTGTTTTTATGGAAAATATGAAGGAAGAGAAATACTTTGTGTCGAACGTCCGAATCGCTATTCCAAAAAAGTCAGTCCTCTATGTAATATTTGTGTTTCTGAACCTAAGTGACCGTTCAAATGCTATTCCTTGTTGGAGATGCAAAAGGGCGTAATATTTGTGTTTCTGAACCTACTAAGTGACCGTTCAAATGCTATTCCTTGTTGGAGATGCAAAAGGGCTATCAGGAAGATTCAATCCTTGACCACTGCAAGATTCCGAAACATTTCATTAAATAATGCAAATTAACATATTTTTCCAACACTGGCATGCTGTTATAACATGTTAAATTGTGACTATATAAAAAATGATTTACCTTTCTTGGTCATAGTGATTCGTCTTAACATGCCTAGTTTTGTTGTTGCTGGTGGAACCATTGTTCCATACATCTAGCACGTAAGAAAAACCCTCAGCTGATGGGAACTCTAGTTGTTCGTTATGGCCTATACAGGGAAAGTAGGAAAAGAAAACAACAATGTCAGGTGAAATGGAGGATAAATAAGAAAGATTCTTATATGGAACAAATTTAACAACCTTCTGAAGCGAGCTTCAAATCCTCTACTGAGTAGCCAACACGCATTTGATGATGTTGCAACTCCTGAAAACGTCTCTTCTCAAACTCAATTGCCCGCCTATGTACTAAAAACAGAAAATAATATGAATATTACTTCTATGACAAAAAATTATTAAAGAAAGGTATCATGCAGAAGGTAGATTTCCGCAGTTTGAGGTGACATGCATCTTACAAGATTGGTGCTCAGATTCTGCATTAGCGAAAGGATTATAACAGGAAGCTTGATAAGCTTTCTCCGGGAATTTTCTGCAGATATAAGATAAGGATCATATCAAATGCAAATTTTGACAAAGTGTTATCCCAAGTCTAAGAGCTTCTGCAAGTTGCAGTCCCTCAAGTGAATGAAAATATCGATATTCTAAAGATACAGACAATATTCTTTAAACATCACAATGTTCATATTAAGAATAGTATGAAATATGCTTGCTGAAAAATATGCCTACAGAGATGCAATAAACAAATCTAATAGACTTAATCGGAACTAAAATTGAGCCAATGATCCTCAAGTATCCTGAAAACATAATCACTGCCATTTAACAAACAACCACAGATCTGAAAACGTAAGTTCACATATCATCAATCGAGGGTATTGAAAGAGCAATCACTTCCAATAATTCAATAGATTAAACTACAAAGACAAATGGCATTAGCAACACAATATCATTGCATGCTCAGCACTCCACAACAAAGGTTAAGTAGGGTACTTCGGAAATGAAGATCTTTTAGTAATAACTAACAAATATGCAAATAAATGATTAGAAGCCTTCAAATATAAGAAATCACGGAATGTACCTATCTACAAGCTTGGACTTTTCCCTGTAAGGTTTCACCAAAACACGTGCATCGCAGACTAAATGAGGATTCCCCCTTGACAAGATCTGCTTAACTGTCTCTGTGTAAGCAAAAGTTACAAATCCAAACATTCTCTTCTGTTGACAAGGAATCCTAACATCTTGGACTGGTCCAAAATGACTGCATAAACATGAAATAAGTTGTGAAGACGTTAAAAAGATGACTAATAATAGGTGTCAATTCACTTGGAGTGACTTACCTGAAATAGTTGGAAACATCTTGCTCGCTGAAGGTACTCTCAGCCGGAAAAGTCAGATAAATCTGGCGAGAATCAGCTACAATTGCTCCATGTTCATTTCTTTCTCCACTGCATTCCAAGTATTTGTGAATATCCTTAGCCAAAATAACGGCATGCTGTCCATGGGGCCTGTCGTAAATACAAATATTTATATCAAATATAGTTTGTGTCAAAGAACAAAATCCACAAATGAGAGAGATAGACAAGTTGCACCTGTCGATGACACGAATGCTGTTTCTTAGTCGAGCAAGGAGTTTAGTCAGGCTATATCCAGCTTTCCCGTGTCTCTGACTTTCTGTGAGATAACCCTCAGCCTGAAGTGTTCTGCCAAACATCTCATGATACAACATAGGCAACGAAGCAATAGAAACAGGGTCACCCCCTTTGAATTTGAGAAGCTGAGTGAGCTCCATCTCTAGTTTCTCTAGAGATCCAGGGGAGATAACATGTTCATCAGTAACTACATCATTTAAATTTCCGTTGAAAACTTGGGAGAAGCTTTCCGGAGTTGGATATCCATGAACATATCTACAGTTATTTCCATGCTTACAATAGCCTTTGTTAAAGTAATGACAAATCTTAACAGGAATCTCAGGCAAGCTTGAAGATCTTCTACACGATCTTGGACCAAATGTACGTCCAACGAAATTGTGGTCTGAGTGATCATCCAAAGATAAGAACTGAAGTTGATTTTGGAGTTGATGTTCATCAGTCATAGGATCGGAGCAACCCACTGGCAAAAGATCCAAGTTATGAATTGGACGATTTTCAGCTGGTCCTTGATGCTCCCAGTACGGATTTCCAAGTTGATGGTTCGTAAAGGGGCGAGGTGAAGCTGATGAGAATAGACCAAATTTCAAGGGGGGTGAAAGAGGACCAGAAATGGCTGGTTTGGGTGATAATCCAAGAGAATTCTTAGCTTTGTTAATAAGCGAATGGATCACATTGTCGGGACAAAACGCTAATCTAATCATGTCCTGCTCACCATGATCACGATAGAGGAGATAACCAATGATCTTACTCACATGTTCTGACTCTAGTTTCTGAATTCGATTATATACAACTTTCGTAGACTCGGAGAAATCCATGCTCATCTTCAACCTAACAAATAAACATGGATGTTGACGTAATCGAAAACCATTACTAATAAAACAATTCAAATTTTTATATTGCAGCATATACATCAAAGAACAAGACTTGTCTAATTGAAATGGAATATACATACATTTCTCATGACTAAAAATCAAATAAATTCAATTAAAATGATGAAAAATATAGGGTCAAAATGACAAAAAATAACAAATAATCAAACTAAATCTTTAAAATGAGAGAAAATGAAGACAACAGTTGTAAGCTTTATCTAACACTACTGCTGATAACATAACAATAAGCAATCATCAATTTTACCAAAAAATAAAGAAAATGAAAACTACTAGTAATTTCTATAAAATTGAAGATATCACCAAATTTTTTAACATAAAAAATTGTTTCAAAAAGAACTGATAATTATAACATTTGGTATAGAAATTAACCTAAAACTAGAATTTAAGCAACAAATACAACATTGTTATTCTTTAAACAAAATGAAATTAGACAAATTTTGAACATAAAAATTGACTTCAGATTTTTGACATTTCTCTGAACGCAGAAACATCTCGTCTCTTTTCGTCATTGAAACAATATTAACAGTTTAAAACTTCAAATTATTCCACAAAATTAAAAAAAAAAAAAACAAGCAATATAAACCACCATTAAAAAAAAATACCTGATATCTGAGTACAGTTCAACACTGAAAAAAAAAACGAAAAAATAATCAAACAAACCAATCCATACTCTCAATTCTCAAAAGTTCTTCCTGCTTACTCTTCTCGTTTTCTCACAGTATTTTGCTTCAAATCAAAACCCAATTTTAAAAACTCATAAACTGTAAGTAAGATTTAAGGAATTTTTAATTAGAGGTCTTTGATAGTGATAGAATTTTTTTTTGGATAATTTTGAACTTTATAAAACAAAAAGTTTGAAATGAGTCCATATACAGGCTGTATCTCTGTTGTTAGAGAAAAAATAGGGGAATTTATTAGGAAATGCGCCTAGATTTTCTAATTCAATTAGTAGAATGTTTATTAGCTAATGAAAATGACATGAATACCCTTATCCAGCTGTTCTTTCGGATATATCTATGTGGCCAATTCTTACCCCATTTAAAAAAAATAAAAATAAAATTCAAATAAAATATATATTTGTAACTGAACACAGGTTGGCTTATATGGAAAAAAAAAAAACTTTTGTCTTTTGAGGAAATCTTGTGTGTAGCACTATATAACTTTATCTGATCGTATGAGCAATTCTGGTGACGCCACGTCGTAATACTCGACGTGTTCAGGAGAAAACATATGAGTTCACGGGAATTTACTATTATGTATGTTTTAAGAAATTTACTAAATATTTATAAGTATATAATTATGAATTCGATTATAACCTGATGTTATATTGAAGTTATTATAGAAAATCATCAACTAATGAAATTTAATGTGTATTGTGAATTTTGCTTTGTATTCTTTACCGTGAAGTTGTTATTGTTATATAACAACATTAATAATTTCAGTGTAATTTCACGAATGTAATGTGAAAGAAGTTAAGAGTGTATATAGAATTATTATACCTTTTGACTAAATAAACCAATGGACTAATCTTTTACTTCTTTTTTTTTGTTGGTTAAAATATATGTTTGTTTTACTTGACTTGAATGGGGCCCTTAGTTCAAAAGTGTAATGTTTGTATGTGAAACAGAATGGTTTGTTGTTTTTGTGGGAGTATGATAAATGGCATGCATGCAATATATTTATTTATATTCTTAATTAATATAATTATATATTTTGCATGTGTGTCACTTGTCAAAAAATGTGACAGTATTTGGTTTGGGATACTTTGGCCAAAGTACAGATAGAAAAAAATCCCAACAGAAAGCCTACTCCACATATTCTAACTCAAAATCTACATGGCAATTTGTGGGGTATGTGGCAATTTGAAGGAATAAATAAAGAGAGTATGAATAAACTTTCTTAATCCAAGGTGAAAAAGACTAAAATTTGGATATTTCCCTCTTAAGAATTTGAACACTAGAGTCATCAATTTATATTAGAGTTTCGAATATGAATAAATAAAAAATGTAAAATATTGAACAATTGTATGGCATGCACGGATACAATTTTTGTATATTTTATTTTTAATATTTTAATAAAAAGTAAGAGATTATAATTTTAATAATTTTCAGTGTAAAAAAAAAGTTATCGATGAAATATTTTTTTGTAATCGATAATAATGGCAAGAGAAGAGGCATCAATATGTAGTCAAATTTTGATGACTGATAAGTTGAGCAAAATGTGTGTAGATTTAGCCATTTAGGTGAGCCAAAATAGGAACTTACGAATCTAGATTTCAAGGATTTTTTTTATTGATTTCAATTTTACCCATATGTATTCTTTTTATCTTTTATTGTATTAGATGTGTTCGAAATTTAGGAATTTCTGTTAAAATGTTTCTTGATGTGAAAAATAATATGATTGAGATAATTTCTTATTATAAAGTGAAAATATTTATGCAAAAAATAATGAAATGACTTCTCAGGTGGAATTGGAAAAACAAATTAAGTAACATATTAATTGTGTATTTCCTATCTTTTAGTTTTTATTCAATCTTTTCATATTATTTGTCTATATTATACTAAATTGACCATGAGCACGGGCTCAAGATGCTTGTAACTAAGTAAACATATACTAGTGAATTATTTATAATTGTTATACTTTCAACTAATTATGATTTGCAGTCCTCTCTTGCCTGTTTCTCTTTTATACAAATTAGTTATTCACTCTCATCAAACACTCTACTGTTTTTCTTAATTCACTCAACCACAATTAAATTTGAAATTTCAAAGATATTTTTTCTCCTCCTAAATCCTAATCCTAATTCTAATCGTGCTTCCCCAATTTTAGGTAACTTCTGACGGTTTTCAATTTTTTTTTTTTTTAGATTTTTGTTTGTATATCAAGATGCAACAAATTTTACAGGAGTTTAATTCAATAAATAGGAACAAAAAAGGAGAGGAACAAAAGAAAGATGGTTCAAGCGAGTTGCTGAACAAAAGAAAGATGGTTCTAACAATACAAAAAAAACGGAAAGTAAAAAAATTGTATGTATCAATACTGAATCAAAAACATCTGAAGAAGAAACTGTTGAATTTGGGTCAATGGAACAAGATGATGGTGAAGACTTGAGGTATTTGTATAATATATTTTGTAATTTGTATTTCTATCAATATATTTCACATTATATTGTATACGATTCTATGCATTTAGTGTATCAATGTTTATGTGACTCTTTTACTTTTTTATACCTTAATTTGTATATTTAGCAACAATTATATACAATTACGTCTTTTGTATTTTATGCATCAATTATGGATACATTAGATGTCTAGCATTTAGGATTTGTATTTGTTTTTAAAGATTTTTCTATATGCATGTGAATGTAATTGTATACATTTAATTTGTTTATTTACACAATTTTTAACTCACATGTGAATATTTGTAGTTCATATTAGTATATTATCAGCAAGTATACATTCAAGTTATTATTGTATAACTTCAACATTTTTATATATATATATAGACACAATATCATATAGGAAATTCTCATTTGTATATTTGATGCAATTATAGTTGTTAATGATGTGTATATATGTTTGGTTTGTATATTTATTAAGTCATTTTTTGATATGTTTATTTAGGAAGTAAAATTTATCTTTTTTCATTTGACAAAAGTCATAGTTGGTAAGAAATTCTAATCAGATACAATAATCGTAATTTGTGGAATTGTTTTGCACTTTAATAACTGAAATTGCCGCCTTATTAATTAAGCTACGAATCCAATTTGTATATAAAAAATAAATAAATTTCCAGCGAGATATACAAATAAAGTAAGGCATAACTACTAAAATTATAGTTACGTTACGTAATTAGGCAAACTATAGTTAAGTAGGCTCATTATATTTCAATTCTACCAATTTATGAACTTTAAACTTATAATAATACAACTTAAACAATATTGTATGTGTTAATCATGGACATGCCATTTTTATATACAAACATGCAAAAAAGATATGCTTATATATCTTTGAATAATATTGATTGAATTACGTTGTTCCATCTTTCGTGGATCAAGATAGCTAACATAGATGAAACCAAAATATTGATTTGTACTGAAGCTTAAATAGATAATAATAATAAGCAAGATCAAGTAATAGTCTATGTATAATATGTGCACAATTGGTTTTTTTAATTACAACAAGTGCATAAGACCACCTATAAATCAAACCTTATAGATATTAGATTTTCTCCCATACTTCAACCAGTACCAAAATATTTTGAGAGTTATTTATGTTCTTCATGTGTTCTTGGTGTTCTTAAAGAAAAAGAAGCAAAAAATGTAACTTGATCCAAAAACTCCAATTAAAAAGTATTAAACCTTGTTTGGGGTGTAAAAAATGGTTTTGCAAAATCGGAGTTAAAAGAAGGGCATGAATTAGCCTTTTCTTTAACGGCAATGACATAGATGAGCCAAACTTTTAACGAATGACATAAATAAGCTTTTTCTAAAAGTTTGATGGCATATTTGAGTCTTTTCCATAATAAAAAAGACATGTAATTTACAATGTTAGATGACTACCAGCTTGTATTAGACTTAATAATTGCTTATTTGAATAAATGAGAGAGCTTAAAAGTAATCTTTTTGTAAGAAGGAAAAAATCGAGAAAGCATAATTTGCCAATTTAATCTAAGTGTCAACTATTAATGACAAAAGATATAATGCAGAGGTAAAGTAACGAATAAATGAGTTATTATTCTTATTAGGGATACAGGTCTGAAAAATACCCCAACTTTTGTTGAATTTGCTGTTGCGATACTAAACTTTCATTAGGTACCTATTACATACCTATACTATTTAATACCGTAATTTTAAACATATGTATTTGCCCATAACTCAGTCTATGTTAGTTGAGTGTGTCACACGCGCGTTTTAATACATTAAATTTATTAAATTAGTCATTTCGTTCCCAAATAATTAAATTAATTCATTAAATAAACATATTTGAAATGTCAAAAAAATGTGAAATGAATCGTCACTTCACTTCACTTCACTCTTCACTGTCACTTTGAAAAGTCATTTCATTCCCAGAACTCTCTTTCACTTAGGCCAAAGAAGAACTCAAACATAGCGTTTGAAATCGTGTTTCAAAGAAGAACTCAAAGATAGTTGAAATCGGGTTTGAAATCGTGTTGATAGCGTTTGTTGGTAGCGTGGCAACAACTATTCCTGAACTGAACTGAAATTAGTAGTTCTTCCATGGATAACCCCAAAAAAAAAAATAGAAATCAGAGAAAAGAAATTAGAAGCCCTAAATAACAATAGAACAAATAAGATCAAGAAAAAAATTTGAAATTAAAGAAAATAATTTGCTTAATAGAAAGTTTACCTGGCCCTTCAATGGTGGTCTTTCGGATCTGTATTACAGCGAAAGAGAAGGGTGTAAATTGAATTAGAATTATAGGTAAAAAGAAATAGATATAATTTAATCCCTGTATTGATACATGGCATTTAATGATTGGCATAAAAAAAATTATCTGGTGCCATACGCGCCTATGCGTCATGTTTTCACGCACTTGACCAGATGGGCAAATATATATGTTTAAAATACGGTATTGTTAGTGAAAACTTACAAGATAACAAAAATACAAGATTACAATTGAAAATACAAATGAAGAAATAAATCTCTTCAGGCTGAGGCGCGGATATCTCGCTCTCTTTAAGGAGATTCAAGCCCACTGCAACAAATGTTTTCACCAGTCCAACAGTAGTCCTTCTTGACTTGTCCCCTCCAGGATACAATAGCCTTAACACAAAGTATAACTCAACAACTCTGGACAAGAGTTGAGTCCAAAGCTCCACAAAAAGAAACACCTCCCTTCAACTAATAAGAACTCTCTTTTTGACAAACCTTATGCACTCTATATTTCTTGTTGTATTGTGTGTCTCAAACCAAATGAAGACCACCACTATTTATACTAGAAGAAGCCTTTCTAGCAATGAATAGGAAGATAATGGTATAGCAAATAGTGAAGATAAATGACCTAGAGGTTACATATGTTACATAGGTTACAAAGAATAATGGAGGAATAAAGAGTGAGATAATGGAGAAGTAATGGTCATAGTTGACCACTACTCATTCTGCCAAGAAACCCAACGGACAAGTACCATTACACATTCACTATACGTTTGACACATGATAATAAAGATGACATCAAATGTCATCAACTGCCAAACGGTAGTAACACAACTAATGTGTTATTAGGCAGAAAGCAAATGGCATTTGCAAAGTATAATAATATTAAAAGATATAATAATATTAAAATGCCACAACAAGTATTAAATAGTATAGGTATGTAATAGGTCCTAATGAAAGTTTAGTATCGCAACAACAAATTCGACCAAAATTGGAGTATGTTTCAGACCCTTATCCCTTTTTATTACTTACTCAAAAATTATATATTATACCAACCAAATCGATTTGAAAGTTAGAAAACAAAAAAAAAAAAACTGCGTCGTATCAAATGAAAGTTCTGAAAATATTTCATTGACTAAAAAAATGGTTGGTACAACAAAATAACTTTCAAAAAGTGATAAAATATTATTATTTAGAATTTAAGGGAGGAAATATTTTGTAATTTCTATACTATACTTTTCATTTTTTATAAAAAAAATATTGTGGGGCCTAAAGAAATGAGTATTAGATGCCGGACAATTTACATAAATAATATATTATATAACATTATTTACAAATTATAACATATCACTCTTACATAGATTAGACTTATCGTTCTTACCACAAATAGCATCAACAAACATGACCACTATCACTGCTAGTTCTCCTCTTTCTGCATAACTATAAGGGATCGTTTGGTGTGAAGGATAACTTCAAAGAGTCCTGGGATTAAATTTTAGTGTCACTTAATTTGTTGTTTGATTGGCAAGTTCGGGATAACTTATTCCGGGATTAATAATTAATATCGGGATAAGTTATCCCTTTCCTTGGGTGGTATAGTAATCCCAGGATAAAATGACTAAATGACAAAAATATCTCTTTACACACTTTTTATACATTACTTTTCACATTCATGAAGGGTATTTGTGTAAACATATATGTTGTTCTTAAGATTTATTATTTTGAATACAACAAATCAATCGCTCAATAAAAAATAATCTTAGCATAACTTATCCCATCATAACTAATCCCATCATAATTTATCTCATCATGACTAATCTCATCATAACTTGAATTCAAACCAAACGACTCCTTAGGGGTTGTTTGGTTGGGAACAAGTTATCTCATGTTTAATTATCTTGAGATAGTTACCCTGAGATAACTTATCCCACCATGTATATGTCCAGTGGCGGAGCTAGAAATTTCATGAAGAGGGTCCAAATATTAAACAATGTATATGGCCAGTGGCGGAGCCAGAAATTTCACGAAGAGGGTCAAAAAATTAAACGACAAAAGCTCTTCTTAAAAAGGGGAAAAAATTGTTGCAAGTGAGATTTGAACAGGCAAGCACTAGCTCATTAAAGATGTCCAAAACACACATTCATGACATCTTAAACCACTAGGCTATAAAAACTTATTATGTCAAGGGTGTCCAAAATATGTTATTTAATCACTTCATATAACATTTTACTTGTATATGCGGTATTTTTTTCCGACAAAGGAAGTCCAATTGGACATCCTGGCATACATATATTCCTACGCCCCTGTATATGTCATAACTTATCTCATCACTATGGTATAAATTGTGGGATAAATTATCTCAAACATGGCAACCAACAAGACACCACATGACAAGAGGGAGTTGCTCGGATGGTAAGCACCCCTCACTTCCAACCCGAAGGTTGCGAGTTCAAGTCACCAAGGGAGCAAAAGGGGTGGGAGCTCCTAGGGAGGGTAAAAAAAAAAACAAGACACCAATTTTTTATCTCAAGACTATTTCTTTATCCCAGGACTATTTATTCTTATTCCTCACACCAAACGACCCCTAAGAACTGGGGTGGTTTTTTTTTATTATTATTATATATATAGGTAAATTGGCCACTAACTGATAGTATTATTTTTAATAAATAATATTCAAAATATATTATATAATACATTAAAAATAATATTAACATATCTTAAAAATAAATGACCAATTCATTTTTAAAATATAACATTTTTAACATATCTTAAAAATAATAATTCTAATTATATTTAAATAATATTTGAAATTTAGATATAGTACATTTTCAGTATCGCTAATAAGAGAAAAAAATATACAATAATTGTAATACATTTTGAATTAAATATTTTCCTATATATAAGATATTATATATATGTTTCAATGCACATGGTGAATATATAACCAAAACATTTTTAATACAAATATATTATAAGTATTATATGTGAATTTCAAACATTTTGGTACTATTTAAATTAGTTTACATTGTTAGAAATGTATTATATTTGTTCTGGAATAATAACTACTGAATTTATAGTAATGTATAATATCGAATTTGAATTGCATTATAACTATCATTCATATTTATACAACTTTAATACATATTTTTCAGAGCTTCCTTCTTTTTCGGTAAATCACTACCACCAAACCACATATTGTTTATATTTAATACATTTTTTCAACACTTCACCTAATATATAACTAAAACATTTTTAATACAAATATATTATAAGTATTATATGTGAATTTCAAACATTTCGGTACTATTTAAATTAGTTTACATGGTCATAAATTTATTATATTTGTTTTGTAATAATAACTATCGAATTTATAATATTGAATTCAAATTGTACTATAACTATTGTTTATATTTATATAATTTCAATACAAATTTTCAGAGCCTCACCTCTTCTTTATCGTAATCACCACCATCAAACCATCTATTGTTTATATTTAATACAGTTTTGATATCATTTTAATACAATTTTGCAGAACTTCACCTAATATATATTTATACAATTTTAATACAGATTTATATCAAATGATTATTAAAGCAAAAATTATGTCATATATGGTAATAAAAATTAAGTAACATTTAAAAGCATAATTAATCAAATAAAATATATTATTATTTATGTAAAAAATAAAATATATTAAATGAATGAAGCAGGACATCGGAGAATATTTCTTGTCGTCCCATAGCTGCGGCAACAAACTTTTTTCCAACCGTTTTTTTTCTTCAGTGAAATTGCACACAGAACACAAGGCTATTCTCATTGATTTAAATACTAATACTGTATATTTTGCATGAGTGCGTAATATAAGCTTTGATCGATTTAGTGTTGTTAATAAATTAATTACTCCGATCCATTTGATGAACGTAAAATGAAGAGATTGAAGAGAAGCTGGAGTGATCAGCGACAGGCGGTGTCGTCTTTGGATAGACCTGTTTCAATGTCGAAGTGGAGTTTGAATCCTGTCAAACTTATCGGTTTTTTTATCGTTGGTTTTATGGTATTCACAGCAGCCTCTGTTATACTCAAAGACTTACCCTCTCATACTCGTCTCAGGCTTTTGACTAAACCTACACTCTTTTACGTTAAAATATCTCCAAATGGTACTTGATTTTCACTTTTGTTTATCATCTTTTAATTTTATTATTTAGTCCTAACTAGAATACATACAACACACACATTGCTGCAAAATCCATTTGCTATGTCATGTGTCAGATTGGGGTATCTAAGTGACTTTCTATTAAGAGTATCAGATTCTTACAAGAGTTTGATACCACTTGTTATATCATATAGTATATTGGGGTGTATCTAAGTTTAGTTAGTCAAATGAGTGTTTTTAAGGCAGGCAATAGTACTTCAGAAATGAAACTAATAATTTGCATCAAGTTCAGAGGTGTTTTCAGTATTTCTCTCCATATATATATACTGTCAACAAATACTAGTGTGTATAGACTTGAATTCATGGATTGTGCACGACTCCAATGTTGATGGTGTAGAGTTTTATTAGTGCCAATAAGAAGGTTTGGTTTTGGAACTGAAAAGCCGGAATGAAACTAAATAAAAGAAATTCACACAAGGTATAAAAATGGAATGAATTATTACTAGTAATAAGTATCTGAGCGGTCACCTTTTTAGGTTGAATGTTGGTAATCCAAAATATTTAGTTTTTTTAGGTGTTTTTTGGTTGTCATTTCTTTAATATTAGTTGTCACACTGTTATCTTAATTATATTGTTGCAAATTGCCTATTGTTGATTGGTGTATAACTGATTTATTGAAGTGAAAGCCCAAGTACATTCTCTGTTTCTCCCTATGTCCTTCTGTTGGGGATGAAAATGGATACAAAGTAATGGCTTTGGGTCCGAGATATTTATTTTGTGCTTTGCTCATTTGCCAAGTATATCGATCAGTGAGGAAAGTTAAAAAGACGCTATTTGTTTTTGAAGATTAAATCAGTAGAATAAAGCTAAAGCTAAGTAGCAAGGTTTGCTGCAGAAGAATCAGTTTCATCTCAGTAATTTTGTTGAACTCTATAATGTTTTGCTTGCTGTTTTAGTTTGATTGTAGATCTGACACTTCGAAAAATGTTTGTTTTACCTGATTTTGTGCTATTTGGACTGCGTGGCTTCCCTAAATTATGATCAACTTTTTCTTCTATTTGATTTACTTCTTTTTTTCACTTTTCCAGCCACTGAAGATGTTAGTCATCTGTCAATCACCGTGCAGAAAGATAAACTACTTGGAGACCTTCTTCCTTCTGGATTTGATGAAAGATCTTGTCTAAGTAGACACGAGTCAGTCTTATATCATAAAGAACTATGCCAGAAGCCTTCTTCTTATCTCATCTCAAAGTTACGAAACTATGAGGCTCTTCATAAGCAATGTGGACCTCATACAGTATTATACAATAGAAGTGTTGAACTTATCAAGTCTGGCCAATACAGAGATTCTGCAGATTGCAATTACTTGGTTTGGATTTCGTATAGTGGTTTAGGAAATAGGATGCTAACCTTAGCTTCTGCTTTCCTTTATGCTCTTCTTACAAATCGAGTCCTACTTGTTGATCCCGGAGTTAATATGCCTGATCTGTTCTGTGAACCTTTTCCCGGGGTTTCCTGGTTGCTTCCACCAGATTTTCCTATAATCGACCTGTTTAGTACGTTTAATCAGGAATCTCCTCATTGCTATGGTTATATGGTGAAACATGATATCATAGGTAATTCAACTGGTTCAATACTACCTCCCTTCGTCTACCTTCATTTAGCTCATGACTACGATGATCAAGATAAATTATTTTTCTGTGACCAGGACCAAAGTATTCTACACAAAATCCCTTGGCTAGTCATGAGGACAGATAACTATTTTGTGCCTAGTCTTTTTTTGATGCCAGAGTTCGAGCAAGAGCTAAGTAATCTTTTTCCGGAAAAAGAAACCATTTTCCACTTTCTGAGTAGATACCTGTTCCATCCCACTAATTTTGTATGGGGGCTTGTTATGAGGTACTATCAAGCTTATTTAGCCCAAGCAGACGAAAAACTAGGCATTCAAATTAGAGTATTTGATACAGGTGTTGGTCCTTTTAAGTATGTAGTGGATCAGATTACCTCTTGTTTGATGAATGAGAATCTGCTTCCACAAATTAATCGGGAGGAGCCTATACTCAATCCATCCGGGAAGCAGAAAACCATAGCCGTCCTGATCACTTCTCTAAGCATTGGATACTTTGAAGAGTTCCGAAACATGTACTGGGAGCATCCCACCGTGACAGGAGAGATTGTTGGCGTTTATCAGCCGAGTCAGGAGGAACATCAACAAACTGAGAAGCTCTGGCATGAAAGAAAGGCGTTGGCAGAAATGTATCTACTGAGTTTAACAGACAAATTGGTTACAAGTGCATGGTCGACTTTTGGATATGTAGCTCATGGTCTTGGAGGTTTGAAGCCCTGGATCCTATACAAGCCTGAGAACAGGACATCCCATAATCCACCTTGTGTTCGAGCTGTATCACTGGAGCCATGTTTCCATGCCCCACCTTACTATGATTGTAAAAAGAAAGCGGGAACTGACACGAGCAAAATTGTTCCTCATGTGAGGCACTGTGAGGATGTGAGCTGGGGTTTAAAGCTATTTGACCAAAATGGTGAATTATAACCATGTAGGCTGTTAGCTTATGTAAAGATGAGTCAGGTTTTCCCTTACAGATACAATTTTGCTCTCTGGTCATTGAGAAACCGGAACCCTTTTAGCTAATCAACAGAGGCTGCAGAATGATTCTATGTAGTTGAAAAGATATGCAAATAGCTCGATGATACCATCGAGTTATTAGTTGTGCACAAATATATAAATCAATCGTTGTAGTTCTACAAGCTTAAAATAGTTTCTCTGATTGGATAGTAGTTTCTTATTTTAGTTTGCATAATCTTAAACCCTTTTAGGTATAGCATTTCCATGCCTGGTACCTTTTTTATAGAACTTTAGTCATCTTGTAAGTCTCCATGTGTTGAGCTTCAACTCTTTATTGGTCCTAACTTGCTTATTAGCTGCTATTAGGGGTGACAAATTGAATATGAACTGGTCGAAAATGAATCAGGTGAAAATGGATAAATAACGCGATACATATTTGATATGTATAAAAATGGGCAAACCCAATGGATAGTATTATTTATAACTTCTTATTACAAGATTTTTTCTTATTCTTTTTCTCCATCTAAGCTTGGATCTTTGCTGATTCCACAAGCCAAAAAATGGCAAAGTTGAAGGAAAGTGGAGTCCATGATTGATCCAGCTGAGTAGCTAGAAGATATATAATCATTTGCAACAACGACGCTGGGGTATTCTCATTGTTCTCTCTTTTGAATTGGTGTTGCAGCACTGATAGTGAAAATTCATCTGAAGATTCATATGGCCGACCCAAACTGGTTTGGAGTTGAGAGGAAATTGTTGTAGCTACTAGTTTTGGTTTTATTTCTTTTTTGGAACTCTACTCATTTCTGAAAATTACCAAAACTCAGTCAATCAGTTTTCCTTCACAAGATGCAAGCTTTGAATTCAATTTCTGGTTATGAAGACCATCATTCTAACGAGTAACGACTCAATCATGATGCTATTCCTTTCCTAGTGGAACCTGCCTTTCAGTTTTATGAAGTGAGAGACTGTTTTGTACCGACTATTTGTTTAAACATAACTAATGATTCTACCTATTGCAACAGTAAAATGGTGTGTCAATTCTCAATGTTTTGATGAACTAATGCAGTATGTCAAGTGTGGCTTTTCGGGTGAGAAAATTCCCACATCTGTATTCCCTTGTGTTGTGGGGATGCCAATGCTAAGATATGAAGAGTCCCTAATGGAACAAAACTTGAAGGTAAACATCTCTCACTTTATTCTTACTCTACAATGAAAATGTGAGGGTTCTCTTGCATTTATCGAAAACTAGGAAGCTCTTCTTAGAGAAAGAAAATCCGGGTTGAAACTTTATTAGTTCAACAGTTGCTTGCTAAACTAGATGTTATAGCTACTTCTTGAGTTTTTTTTTTTTTGAAATGCTTATTGTATGACAAGTTCATGGTTAACCGATAAGGCTTTCCTTTCGTTCTGCTGACAAATCTGCCTCTCAATCCATCTAAAAATTGTGAAAATATGGTTTGTGTTAATGTTTTTCTTTTTCGAAAATTGCATTCCTTCTTTGTACTGCTTCAATGATTCTTAACTTATACTCGGATTTACTAGAATTACAGGTAGAAACCATGTTTGAGAAGTACAACTTTGCTGGTGTATTCATCCAAATTCAAGTTGTTCTAACATTGTATGCTCAAGGTACCATTATACATGTATGAGTTTTGGGACATAAATCGTTTTCAATTATCTGAGATAAGGACCTTAGATAGGAGAGTTTGGAGGTCATGGATTAAGGCAGAAGGTTAGTTGGTAGTTGAGCGTTCTCTCGCCTCCCTGCGGGATAGGCTTGGTGGTCATACTTGAACCTTCCTTCTTAGCAGTAGTATTAGCACTATTTTCGCAGTTTCTTATTCTTCTTACCAGTGTTTTATTCAACAATTTGTTCTTTTGACGGCACATGGTTATACTTGCTATGAACCGTTGGGATATCTTTTCTTCAGAATGTTCTTGATGTAGGTTCCCGTTGTCAATGGATACTCATTTCCTCACCTCACGAAAAAACTGAATGTAGCTGGACAGCATATAACGTCTTATATGGTTGATCTGCTACTTTGGAGAGGGTAACTGCCAATACATATTTGAAATAAACTAAATAGGGTCATTCATGCTATATTTGATTATTTTAAACCATGTCAATATCTGAAGGTATGCCATGAATAGAAGTGCCGATTTTGAGATTGTCAGGGATATTAAAGAAAAAGCTCTGCTACATTAGGTGAAATTACTTGCGTCATGAATTTATCCCTTTTCTACTTCTTCTGGCGAGTAATGATATTTTCTTTACTGCAGTTACAATTACAAAAGAGAATTTCAGTTGGGGCTTGAAACTACAATTCTTGTTATATATAGTTATGACCATCTTTTGTCTTACAACTTCTTAAATTTGGTAGTTCTATTGCTCTTTAAACACAATTTTCACCTCTCAACCATCCACTAGGAAAGCAATAGAGTGTTGTCTTCAAACCAATTTTGTTTCAGATAAGAGTGTCAATTAAGTCCTTATGAAAAATTGAAGCAACAACATTTCTGAAAATGCTATTCTATGTTTTGTCCAAACTTTGCTTCTCCAAAATTCTAATTGATGGGTTAATGTATGTGCAAGGAAGCTAAGTGTCACTTCTGCTATCCATTTCAAGATCTTATTATGTTGAAGGTGATGGCATGGCTGACATGATATTTCGACGTTGCATCCAGGAGATGGATATTGATTACAGGATGATGGTACTTCAATTTTGAAATTTCTTATGTATTTTTTGCCATAGTGTACTGTTGTCATTTGCCATCCATCTATGCTTACTTAATTAGTTAAAACTGATTGATGACTTGTTCCTCATATTGCATCTCAGATCCCCTCCTAGTAGCAGTCAGCTTATATATGATTTTAGTCATATTATATGTTTAGTTAACTGGTAGAACTTTGTTTGATATTTTAGAACTTTGAATTAAACTACTTAAACTTATTATCTATCATTAATATTTTTGAGAATAAGAACAAACATATTGAGTTGCAGCAAATGGCTAAGATGTTATTAACTTGGAAGTATATTTTTCATACTATATGATACGATACGGACTCTTTGCCTCCAAAATTATAAACAATAAGTTTCACATGAATGAATACGATTTTAATATTTTAACTTTATTTTTTAAATAACAATTAGTAAAGAAAGAAATTATAGTTTCAATAATTTTCAAAGTAAAAAATAAATAAAAAAATTACCAACTAAATGGTTATTTGTAATTGATTAGTGCATGTTGTGAAAATGTAGTTGTTAGGAACTTTGTGACACTACTTCCTTAATTGTTAGGTGTTGGGTTTGTAGCAAAAGTTAATGGGAAATGGAGGGAAGATGAAAAGAGAGGAACTTGGAAAGTTGGGAACTTGAAAAGTCCTCTTATGCTTTAGTGAAAAGGCATTTCTCCCTCATCGGTGGTGCAAAGAAGAATAAAAGAGTTTAAATATAGAAACACTCCTATTAATTGTTAAAAGGGTTGGAAAGAGGGACCCCCCTCGCGCCGTCGTCGTCGCTCGGCTTCGGAAAACGATCGAGAGATTATTTTTTGGACAAAGTTTGTTTTAATTATTTAGTTAATTAACCGAAACGTTTCGATTATTCAATTAATTGACCGACCCGACCCGGATCCGCGCGCGACCCGTCTTATTTAAACTCTTTCCTGTTTTATTTAAATTTCCCGCTGTTGGAAGTGACTATTCTGAAAGGTTGCAACTTTCAGAAACAGTCATGACCGTTTGAAAGGTTGCAAACTTTCATGAATGGTCATGTGGATTCTGAAAGGGTTGCAACCTTTCGGAACCAGTTCCTCTTGCCTATAAATACATTGATTCTTTAGATTATTTCCTTACGAATTTTTCTGATTTCTTCTTCTTCTTCTACACAAAGTTTCTTCGTGTACTTTACTGCTGTTGAGTGGTTCGCTGACACCAGAGTTTTGGGTATCAATACACTGGTGATTGAGATCATTCTATCCTGGGAGGACATATTCCAAATCAAACCTCGGATACTAGAGGGGAATAATTTCCTTAAGGGGACATTGTGCATTCAGTGGGCTTGATCTTTCCGTTCTGTCTTTTCCAGATTCTGGTATGTTTTACAAATTTTAGTTGTTCTGAATTAATTTATATTCTTCTGTTTCTACTGGTTCATTAAAACTTTGGTTACTTCGTGTTTTTGCAAAGTTTATTGGAATCAGTAATTCTGTTTTAAACACAGATTGGCAACAATCTTAAGGAAATTATTTTATTTTAGTTTAATTTGTGTTTCTGGTGGACACAAAAACCTTCGTGATTTTATATTCCTATTAAGTTTGCAATTTAAGTTATTGCTTACTGTGAGTCATTTGTATCAATTTCTGTTTTTTACAGATTCTGATTTTGAAATTGCAAATGATAATGTGACAGTAGTTGTTGTTGCACCAACCC
Source organism: Solanum tuberosum (assembly GCF_000226075.1). Lineage (NCBI taxonomy): Eukaryota > Viridiplantae > Streptophyta > Magnoliopsida > Solanales > Solanaceae > Solanum > Solanum tuberosum. Next base: position 247,541 of record NW_006239345.1, on the reverse strand, counting down.
GAACTTCTGTACCACCAGCGGAGAAACCGGGAAAATTTTTTGGTGTGAATTTCAAAGGATGGCAGCAATGGGTATTTTTCTGGCTTACCACTCTTGGTCTGCAGAAATTTACCAATGAAGTAACTCCAGTACCTGCTGTTGAAATGCCAGACAGAGAAAAGTTCATGATTATTGAAGCATGGAAACAGATAGATTTCCTATGTAAGAGCTACATTTTGAGTGCTTTAGAGGATGACTTATATAATGTCTATAGTGCAATGACAACTTCGAAAGAATTGTGAGATGCACTTGAGAAGAAATATAAGACAGAAGATGCATGCTTGAAAAAGTTTGTGGTCGCAAAGTTTTTAGACTATAAAATGTCAGATAGTAAAACTGTTGGATCACAAGTGAAGGAACTTCAACTTATTTTCCATGATCTGATTGCTGAGGATATGGTAGTAAATGAAGTTTTTCAAGTGGCTGCAATGATCGAGAAGTTGCCTCCTTCGTGGAACGATTTCAAAAATTATCTAAAGCATAAATGTAAGGAAATGAAGCTTGAAGATCTTGTGATTCGGCTCAAGATTGAGGAAGATAACAAGACTGCCGAAAAGAAGTCTCGTAAGAGTTCGACAATAATTGGAGTTAATATTGTTGAAGAAGCTCCGACTAAAGGCAAGAAGAGAAAGAAGTCTAACGGACAGAAGTCAAAACAGGCCAAGAAGAAATTCAAGGGCAATTGTTACAACTGTGGTAAGGCTGGTCACAAGTCTTTTGACTGTCGTGCTCTAAGAAAGGACAAAGACAAAGACAAAGGCAAAAGTCAAGCAAATATCATGAAAGAGATGGAAGATGTAGATGACCTATGTGTAATGATCTCGGAGTGCAACTTAGTTGGAAATCCCAAGGAGTGGTTTCTCGACTCAGGTGCCACTCGACATATTTGCTCTGCAAAAGAAGCCTTTGCAACGTACACTCATGCTGAGTTCGACGAAAATTTGTTCATAGGGAACACGACAACAACAAGGATTGTAGGAACTGGGAAATTTATGTTGAAGATGACATCCGGCAAGGTGTTGACTCTGAACAACGTTCTGCACGTTCCTACTATTAGGAATAATTTAGTTTCTGCTGCACTGCTCGTTAAGAACGGGTTTAAGTGTGTCCCAGTTAGTGACAAAGCTGTAATAAGTAAGAATGAGATGTTCTTAGAAAAGGGCTACCTCACTGAGGGCCTCTTCAAACTGAATGTAATGGTTATTGACAGTATTAATAAGAATTCTGCTTCTGTTTACTTATTGGAGTCAAATGATTTATGGCATGCCCGTTTGGGACATGTAAATTACAAAGTCTTGCGGAAATTGATTACTTTACAAGTATTGCCTAATTTCAAATGCGATAAATCGAAATGCGAAATTTGTGTAGAAAGTAAGTTTGTTAAACATCCTTATAAGTCTGTTGAAAGAAATTCAAAACCTTTAGACTTAATTCACATAGATATATGCGATATGAAGTCGACACCATCACGTGGTGGGAAAAAGTATTTTATAACTTTTATTGACGATTGCACTCGATTTTGTTATGGATATTTGCTTAATAGTAAGGATGAAGCAATTAATGCATTTAAGCAATACAAAAATGAAGTGGAGAATCAATTGAATCTAGAGATAAAAATTGATTCGGAGTGATAGAGGTGGAGAATATGAATCTCTTTTTGCAGAGATATGTTTGGAATATGGTATAATCCATCAAACTACTGCACCCTATACACCGCAGTCAAATGGTTTGGCTGAACGGAAGAACAGAACATTAAAGGAAATGATGAATGCCTTAATAATCAGTTCTGGTTCACCAAGAAATCTATGGGGGGAAGCCATCCTTACGGCTAACAAAATACTCAATAGGGTACCCCGAAGCAAAAC
>NW_006239345.1:233494-245513 GCF_000226075.1 Solanum tuberosum | reverse complement strand
GTTCCTTTACCCAAGAGGGTGAAAATTGGACCCAAAACAGTGGACTGTGTATTTATTGGATATGTTGTGAACAGTAAGGCCTGTTGGTTTTTGGTTCACAAATATGATAATCCTGAAATTCTATGTGAATAACGATAATTGAGTCAGATAACGCTGAGTTCTTTGAACACATTTATCCGTATAAAACTAAATGCGAGTCGACAAGTGAAAGACCTAAACGACCACGAAAAGAATCAACGAAAAATACACTACCTAATGAGGATCCTAGGCGTAGTAATCACCAGCGGAAATCCACTTCTTTCGGACCAGATTTTGTGGCATTCTTGCTTGAAAATGAGCCTCCAACATTTAAAGCAGCTATGTCTCCATCTGAGTCAATATATTGAAAAGAAGCAGTCAATAGTGAGATCGAATCAATTTTAAGTAATCATACTTGGGAATTAGCTGATCTTCCTCCAGGAAATAAATCTTTAGTATCAAAGTGGATCTTTAAAAGGAAAATGAAAGCCGATGGGACTATTGACAAATATAAGGCTAGACTTGTAGTAAAAGGATACAGACAAAATGAAGGTCTGGACTACTTTGATACATACTCTCCAGTAATAAGGATAACATCAATGAGGATGTTAATAGCACTAGCGGCAGTGCATGATCTTAAAATCCACCAAATGGATGTAAAGACAACCTTCTTAAATGGAGAGTTGGAGGAAGAAATTTACATGAAACAACCTGATGGGTTTGTGGTTCCTGGTAAAGAAGAGAAAGTGTGCAGACTTGTGAAGTCACTTTATGGGCTCAAGCAAGCACCCAAACAATGGCATGCTAAATTTGACTAAATAATGTTGGCAAATGGATTCAAGATTAACGAATGTGATAACTGTGTTTACATTAAAAACGTTCTGAATCATGAAGTCATTGTTTGTCTGTATGTTGATGACATGTTAATAATGAGTAAAGATATTGACGATATAAATGCTACTAAGCGCATGCTGTCCAGTAAGTTTGATATGAAAGGACTTTAGGAGTTGCTGATTTGATCTTAGGGATCAGGATTCTCAAAACTCCTCAGGGACTAGCATTATCTCAATCTCATTATATTGAAAGAGTATTGGATAAGTTCAAGTGCTTGAATTTCAATGTTGTCAAAACTCCAATTGATTTAAGCTTTACATTTCAAAAGAATGTAGGTGAAAGTGACTCTCAATTGGAATATGCCAGAGTATTGGGAAGTTTGATGTATATTATGAATTGTACGCGACCAGATATATCATGTGCTATTAGCAAACTGAGTCGGTTCACTAGTAATCCGAATCAAACTCACAGATGGCAATGAAACGTGTGTTGGGGTATCTGAAACATACACAACACTATGCTTTACATTATAATAAATATCTTATTGTGATTGAAGGATATATTGATGCAAATTGGATCACCGAGTCAAATAAAGTAAAATCCACAAGTGGTTATGTGTTTACACTTGGTGGAGGAGCAGTATCTTGGAAATCGTCCAAACAGACATGTATCGCTCACTCCACAATGGAATCTGAATTTATTGCTTTAGATAAGGCTGGTGAAGATGATGAATGGCTCCGGAATTTCTTAGAGGATATTCCATTCTGGCCCAAACTTGTGGGACCCATTTGCATATATTGCGATAGTCAAGTAGCAATAGGTAGGGCAGGGAGCATCATGTACAATGGGAAGTCTCGTTATATACGACGGAGACATAACACCGTAAGACAACTGCTCTCTAGTGGAATTATCACTATTGACTATGTGAAGTCAAGCAATAATGTGTCAGATCCACTAACGAAAGGCCTAGTGAGAGAGGCAGTTGAAAGATCATCTAAGGGAATGGGTTTACGGCTTAGGACAAGTCAGCATGATGGTAACTCTATCTACCAGACTGGAGATCCCAAGAGCTAGATTCAAAGAGAAAAATAAAGTTGTGACTGACGGTTCAACATTGTCAATCAACTCAATCCATTCTCATGATGAAGACAATGTTCAGGAACAAGGTTAAGACTTTAAGGCTTGTTAATGAGTTAATAAAGCTTAAAGGTTTTTAATTATTTGCTAAGTTTGGCATATTTGACCAAATAGTGTATCTATGAGATGACACCGTTAGAAATCACCTAATGTGAGTGTGAAGTGTAAGCCGCTTCAAAGAGGATTTTATGTCAAAAGCCTATTTTCTATACACTCATGAAACCAGGTGGTGTTCATGGCTGAAACGAACACAACTGTAAGAACCATAAACGGTAAAGGGTTAATTGTGTGACATATGGTTGTCTAGGTATACACCAAAGCTCGACGGTTCAAAGATATCGCATCTACCAATTGACCGAGTATATCCGACATATGTTCACTACGGAAAGTCCAAGAGGAAACCTACTTATCCAGATGCAATTGATCCTTTGCTTGTAAAGTACACACTCGTCCGTGCATTCCTTATGTTATAGCCATTCCCCATTTATGTGGGGGATTGTTGGGTATGTAGCAAGAGTTAATGGGGAAAATGGAGGGAAGATGAAAAGAGAGGAACTTGGAAAGTTGGAAACTTGAAAAGTTCTCTTATGCTTTAGTGATGAAAAGGCATTTCTCCCTCATCGGTGGTGGAAAGAAAAAATAGAAGAGTTTAAATATAGAAACACTCATATTAATTGTTAAAAGGGTTAGAAAGAGGGACCCCCCTCGCGCCGTCGTCGTCGTCGCTCGCTCGACTCGGCTTCGGCTTTGGAAAATGATCGAGAGGTTAGTTTTTGGACAAAGTTTGTTTTAATTATTTAGTTATTTATTTATTTAATTAATATAATTAAATTAAATGGCCAAAATATTTCAATTAATTAGTTAATTAACCGAAATGTTTCGATTATTCAGCTAATTGACCGACCCGACTCGGATCCGCGCGCGACCCATTTTATTTAAATTCTTTTCCATTTTATTTAAATTTTCCGCCGTTGGAAGTGACTGTTCTGAAAGGTTGCAACTTTCATAAACAACCATGACCGTTTGAAAGGTTGCAAACTTTCATGAATCGTCATGTGGATTCTGAAAGGGTTGCTACCTTTCGGAACCAATTCCTCTTGCCTATAAATACATTGATTCTTCATATTATTTCCTTACGAATTTTTTTGATTTCTTCTTCTTCTGCACAAAGTTTCTTCGTGTACTTTACTGCTATTGAGTGGTTCGCTGACACAAGAGTTTTGGGTATCAATACACTGGTGATTGAGATCATTCTATCATGGGAGGACATATTCCAAATCAAACCTCGGATACTAGAGGGGAATAATTTCCTTAAGGGGACATTGTGCATTCAGTGGGCTTGATCTTTTCCATTCTGTCTTTTTCTAGATTCTGGTATGTTTTACAAATTTTAGTTGTTCTGAATTAATTTCTATTCTTCAATGTAAAGTCACTGTTTCTACATAGCCATTAGGATGTATTTGTAATCGAAGGAGTTATCGAATGGTCCCATGAAGTCAATCTCCACACATGAAAGATTTCAACTTTAAGAATCTATGAGGCTGCTCATGTCTTCTTGAGATACTTTCTTGCATTTCACATTGCACTTACAATAAGCATGTGCACCTCGATACAATGTAGACCAATAGTATCCGCATTACAACACTTTTGATGCAGTACGGATCGAGCAGTGGGTGATGCATGCGCTCACCCTATCTGAAAAGATAGGAATCATCCAAATATAATTTTTCTTACATTAAAGAGGAACCTTCTCTTCTTTTCATAGTTGTTCAACCCTTTGACATCCATCAACGAAGTATGAAATTCGCATAATCAACCTATCATGACATTGAAATTTTGAGATATCATCATTACTAATTCATTGGGACAAGTATTACATATGCCCATCTCCTTCCAATGCAACACTTCTTGATAGAAGTTGGACGTCTCCAGAGAGGATAAAGAAATTGGACGTAGATATATAATTACATGAAATTCGAAAGATATTCTTTATTTTTGTTTGAAGGTTTTCACTTACAATAAGTAATAACAACTTTACTCCACTTTTCAAATAAGTTTCTTGATTCTTTTTATTTCATATTTTAATGACTTAATAGATTATTTATGTATTTCATCTTTGTATTTTTTTAATTAGTTTCTGAAGATCATTAAAATAAATATGAGATTATTTTTTTATGATAATAATAATAATAAATTAAAAAATCAATTGTGATAATTAGTTATACATATTTCCTATAATATAATTCCTTAAAACATTATCTAGTTATGTGAATCTCATATCATGAACTCAAGTTGGTTGTGCTTTTGTTTTTGGTTTAATGAGCATTTCTATAGTTGTTAAATTGTTCTGGCTTTTGTTAAACACGATTAAACACGACCCAGTATCCATTGGCTTCGCACGGGGTTAATTAGGTAGTTGCAAAGCGTATTGAGGTTCAAATAATATATTGAGCTCGAGATATTAGAACGTGCAAAATCAATAGATGCAGAAATTACTACTTCATAAATATACCATCATTAATTGTGTAATAAACACATGTATAAATTGTTTTCGATTAAAAATTAAGAGATTACATCAATATGGTTATAAATTGGTTATATTTACCAACTATCATATACTAGCTTAACTTCCTAATTAGTCAGTCAGTCTTCACTTCAGTAGTTGAGGTCTGTTGAAGAATTGCACACCCAAGATGAAAAAAGGGATGAGTAGTAAGCTTCATTAAATATGTAAGTTTCTGAAATTCATCCATAGTAGAGGCTCGTCTCCTGTTGCGTTATTATTATTAGTCTCAGGGAGGCTTGTAATAATACTGCTTGATTCTCTCAAGTTGGAGTTATGAGGATAATAGAAACTAGTTGTTGTAAATAAGTGCTCCAAAGAAACCAATGTTTTGAGTCCTGCATCACCAAAAGGCCGCTGGATCAACTCATGAATCATCTTCTTATTAACATAGTTTGTGATGAATGAATGATTAAGTAGCATCTCCGCATTCCATCTCCAATTATGATCTCTGTCCAAACACTTACTCAAAAAGTCCTTTGCATCATTAGATATATTATCTGGTATCTCTAGTTTTTCATGTGCAATCTTCAATTTTAATTCATTCTTATTTTTACATTCTGACCATACCCGCTTTCTCGTGAGCATTTCTACAAGTATGCATCCAAATGCCCAAATATCAACAGCTTTATCTTGAATCCCACACACTACAGATTCCGGTGCTGCATATAGTAGAGTCCCTCTGCGGCGACGACGCTTCTTCAATGATATGTCCCAGCATGTGTTTGTTTCAGATCTCAACGATAGCCCAAAATCAGCCAATTTCACATTTGCAAGGCCATGTTGTCCGCCAGGAAAAACAAGTATATTAGCTGGTTTCAGATCGCAATGGATAAATCCTTTACTATGAACATGACAAATCCCGACTAAGATTTGAAAAGCATAGTACGCAGCCTCTGATTCTCCGAGCACCGTCTTCGACTTATGAATTAAGTCATGCAAAGTTCCACCAGCAGCATACTCCAGCAAAAGGTTATAAGTTTTTTTTACCGTTTTCGATGCTTACATCTTCTCTGAAGCACTTAATTACGTAGTCCGACCCTCTCAGTGCATGCAATATTTGTCCTTCTACTCGGAGGGAAGACGAGCGATTATCTTCGGCTGATTTGACAGCAGCAAATAATGTATAGTAATCGGTTAATGGCGTGGCAAGAGACACCGTACCATAAGAACCCCTGCCCAACAACTTAAGCTTTTTCCAAGACATACTTAATTTATTGATGAATGAGTTTTTCTTAGCTAGGTTTACTTTTGATGCTTTAATGGCTTCTCAGATTTATAATGCTAATTTAATTTCCTAATGTAATTCTATTTGGGATTAAATTTATTTAGGCCTTTCTCTTTCCCTTTCCAATTATACTTGGGAATGTGAATTCTGCTATACAGAGGAAAAGAAGTTCGTTATTCCTTGAAGGATATTTATGGTTTTACCCTTTGGTTATACGCCGAATCTTGTGAACAAGACAGGGGTAATTCCGTCTTTGGGCTCAGATTGTTGGCGGGAAGTTTTAGAAATAACTTTTGTGGGAAATTTCTTATTTTCCTTTCCTCTTTTATTTTTATAAATTAATCCATTTCTTCTATTTAAATTAATTTAATTTCCAAAATGCGAAACTATTGATCTAGGCTCCTATAAAAAATTGTATCATTTGAACTAAAAAATATTCAACTACTCATTTGTCTCCTTCTTCTTATAGTTGTGATTTGTTGCACTTGGACCGAGAGTCTTTCAAAAATAGTTTATCTATCTTTATGAGGTAATGGTAAGGTCTGTCATGTTCTACCCTTCCAGATCTCACTTGTGAAATTTCAGTGACTATATTGTTGTTTCACTATTTAAACAATGTTTAGTGTTTTGATCACATTTCATGTTTTTAGGAAAGTTACAATCAGATACCAAATATTATTTGCAAAAATTATAATCAAACACAATTCCAACCTCAAATGTTTCAAATAAAGTGAAAAATATTAGTAATTATATGTACTATATGAGATTTAAGGCATGGCATTATGTGACAATCTATTTTGAGTTAATATTACTCTTTTAGAATAGATTAGTTCTGAAAACGTTTGTTGCACGTTTATCCCAAAATATTTCATCTAAATCTTATATTGCAAATGACATATTTTTATCTCTTTCAAATTTGTTGGTATTTTTTAAAAAAAAAATCTATAATTTTTATGGTAGAAAGTACATATATCTTCCTAATAATTTAAAAGAATACATCATTAATTATAAAATTGATTAAAAATGCATAAAGTTTAAATAATTAACTATTGTACAAATACAATATTCAAATGAGGATACTAAAATTCTACATGTTAGGCTAATGTATACAAAGCAACAAACCATTGTAAATTATCACAATAATATCAACAAAATAATAAAAAGTTGTACAATAACAACAAACAAGAAACATAAATATTAAATAGAACAAATAAAAAGAGACAATATAAGAGAGCATGGAGATTTTCTCATTTTTGTTCAACTGTTTTAAGTGTGTATAATATTGTGTCAAATGTCACTATTTATAGGATAGGATTAAGGAACATAAAGAATTGTCATGTATATAACATTAATCCATTTGAGATCATGGATGCGGATGAGAGGCGAAAGTAAAAATCTTAATGAATTTAATCAGTGGGAGTTACACATATTTACAAAATGGAGGGTTAGTGGTAATAAAATTTATGTAAAAAAGAAAAGAATATAATATATGTTTGTATATTTTTTTTTCTTTCTTTTTGTGAAGGGCAAACATAACCATTATATTTTCAATTGAAAATGAACAAAACAAAAAAAACATGAATTTAATCCAACATGATAATAATACAAAGAATACACACACTGGGTGGGGTAGGGTCAGTGAAGAGAAACCTAGCGAATGGTGCTCCTGAACGACGGCCATCCACCGTCGGTGGCTGGTATTCATTTTTCAATAACAGATTTCCCAGCACTAAACGAATCTGCTAGTATTGATCCCAAAAATCCTAAGATGTTTGTAGAGAAGTCTTTTGCCAATTCTCTCAATCAGACAGAACAACAAACAAATGAAGCACTGCGCAAAAAAGTTTCAGTAGTTGGAGGAATACCGCAGGTAAAATGGACAGAAGAAGAGGTAGAAAGGATGAATCAAATTGAAGACCTACAATTTGCAGTGATCGGAAAGTTTACATATGAATGGTCTGACTTGGAGGAACTAAGGAGAATTATTCCTCAACAATGTGAAATTAGGGGAGGATGTCAGATTGGATTACTCCGCAGCAAACACATTTTTATACGTCTAACTCAACAAGAAGATTTTATTAATATGGTATCAAAGGGGGCCTTCTACATCACAAGCAGAGACGGATATTCATATCTTATGCGTACACTAATCTATGACTCTAGGTTTAAGGTTAATGAGGAAACATCAATGGCAATGGCGTGGATCTCGTTTCCTAACCTACTACCCACTTTTTTTGTCAAAGAATGTTTATTTTCTTTAGCATCAGCAGTGGGTAAGCCGATCCAACTAGATCAAGCAACCATTAATAAGACGAGACCAAGTTGTGCGCGTGTGAAGGTGATGGTGGATTTAAAAGGTGATTGTCCAAAGGCAGTGGAGATGCAGATAGAAAATCAAGTCACTGGAGAAATAAGGACTAATATGGTTACTATAAATTATGATTACGTTCCGCAATACTGTATACAATGCAAGATGCAGGGTCATAACAAAGAGGAATGTAGAAGCACAAATATATCAAAACAAAAAATAGAAAACAATGTTCAGCAGCCGAAAGAAGTTGCTCAACAGAAAATTGGTCCAGTTCACACATTTCAAAAAGGGAAAGCTAAAGTTCTCTCAAGCGGCAAAGTAGTTGGGGATCCTGGACACTGGAATGTGGTGCGAGATAACAGAAAAAGTAAAAGCAATAAGGAGAAACATGATAATCACATGACAGTCACTACAGAGAACTCTTTTGATGCTCTCACGCAAGAGGAGATCACACAGGCAGATTTCAACATAGGCAGCCATTCCAATAGTAAAACAAAGCAAGACAAGGGGGTGGAAAAAGAGCAACCCATTTCAGCAAAAGAATGGGTGACCAGGTCCTTTGGACAGGTTTTACAAGGAGAAGCCTCGACATCTACAATTCCTCTGCAGCATGACAATATGGATCAAAATCAGCAACACAATACACATGAAAATGAGCATAGCAATGAAAATCATGAATCAGTTAATATGGAAGATAAACAGCAAACCTGTCGAGATAGTTGGGCAGTTGTAGTGTATAACAAACACAACAGTCAAATTCCTCAAATATGCAATGAAAAGAGAAGGGAATATAGAGGGAATATTGATAATAAGTTGGCAATAGTAGTCGATCCTACAGATTTTCAAATTGAAGAAGCACAAATCCTTGCTATAATGGAATCTCCAAATAAAGTTCTCCATGATATTATTACTCATAATGTGGAAGAGAATGCATTGTTGGAGATAGAAGGCCTAAGAGTGACTACTAAAGTAAATAAGGATGATGATGATGATGTTCTGGCTCACATAGACAAGGAGGCAGATTTATCTCCTAAAATCTTGAAGGCTGCAAGGAAAGAGAAGAAACAAGGGAATGAAGATAGTGCTCAACCCATCAGAATACAACCAAAGAGATATAAAGCGTATAATAGATGATGAAATCATTTATTTGGAATATAAGGTCAGTGAAGTCTCAACAAACGTTTCAAAGGGTTCAGATGTTACACAATGTTTACAAGTTCTCATTTATTGCTCTTCTAAAGCCTTTTCAAGACAGTAGACACATCAACAAGTATAGAAGGAGGTTGAGAATGCCTTTTGCTACTTCCAATTGTAATGGAAAAATATGGATCTTTACAAATCATGATTTTGACATTATAGTTGTTAGTAACACAGATCAACAATTGACTCTTAATTTAAAGCACCAGACTCAACAACACAACTTTTATGTCACTATTGTGTATGCCAAGTGTAGTGCTGTTGAAAGAGTATCGTTGTGGGAAGATATATATCACTTGGCAGATGACATAAATAGCTCTTGGCTTATTGGAGGAGATTTTAATGTTGTATTGAATGCTGAAGAAAAGATAGGGGGTCTGCCGGTAGAAGATATTGATCATGAGGATTTTGATTGTTGTATTGAAACTTGTGAACTATCTAAAGTTCAATACAAAGGGAGTCCATTTACATGGTGGAATGGTAGAGCCGATAGTGATTGTATATTTGAGAGGTTGGACAGAATACTCATCAATCAAGAGATGAGTAATTGGTTCAATCACATTGCGGTGGAACATTTACCAAGGACTGGATCTGACCATGCCCCTATGTTTATTACTTGTGAAGAAACTAACCCTATAAAGAAGAAACCATTCAGGTTCCTAAAATTCTGGACAAAGCACAAAGATTTTAAGGAGGTCGTGAGACAAAATTGGGTCACTAATACTATTAATCCTTTTATAGCTTTTAAGGAGAACTTTAAAAGGGTTAAAACTGCTCTAACTAGATGGAGCAAGGATACATATGGAGACATTTTCAAACAATTAATCATCAGGGAGGATATAATGAGAATTAAAGAGAAATTATTTGAAGATGTGCCAAATGAAATTAATAGAGCAGTTTTGCAGAAGGCTGAAGCTGAATTTAAAAGATATCTTCACTTTGAAGAAATCTATTGGCAACAAAAAGCTGGTTATGAATGGTTTGATAATGGAGATAGAAATACCAGATTCTTTCATAGTATAGTAAAGGGCAGAAGAAAAAGGCTACACTTGCAGAGAATTCAGAACAGACATGGGGTATGGTTGGAAGAAGAAGAGGTCATAGCTGTTGAATCCATTGACTTTTATCAAAAGCAATTCACACAAGAGAGGGATGCGACTGATTTTCCTTTACTAAGGCATATTCCCACTTTGATCAATGCGGAGGAAAACTCAGTTTTATGCAAAATACCAGAATTAGAAGAGGTAAAGAATGTGGTATTCAAGCTTAATGGAGACAGTGCTAGTGGTCCTGATGGTTTGACAGGGAGATTTTACCAAAGCTGCTGGGACATTATTGGCATTGATATTCTAGCATTGGTACATGATTTCTTTCAAGGTAATTCTTTACCTAAGTCAATTACTCATACCAACCTAATTCTGTTACCAAAGAAAGATAATGTACAGTCTTTCTCAGATTTGAGGCCAATCAGTTTGAGTAATTTTATTAATAAGGTCATCTCTAGAATTGTTCATGATAGACTTGAGTCTTTACTTCCAAGGTTGATTTCAAATAATCAATCTGGTTTTGTAAAAGGGAAAAGTATCATTGAAAATGTTCTGCTGACTCAAGAGATTGTTACAGATATTAGAAAAAGAGGTAAGCCCGATAATGTGGTAATTAAGCTTGATATGGCCAAAGCTTATGATAGAGTATCATGATTTTTTCTAATGAAAGTATTAAGAAAAATGGGCTTCTCAAATGATTTGGTTGACATAATATGGAGACTGATTTCCAATAATTGGTACTCTATACTAATTAATGGACAATCACATGGCTTCTTTCATTCAACTAGAGGCGTGAAACAAGGAGATCCTCTATCTCCGGCATTGTTTATTCTATCAGCGGAGGTTTTATCCAGGTCTTTGAATGCTTTGTTTGATGATGTGCATTATGTAGGGTATGGTTTACCAAAGTGGAGTGCACAAATTAACCACCTGGCTTATGCAGACGATACCATCATTTTTGCGTCTACTGATAATTACTCTTTAAATAGGATAGTTGAAACTTTGCAGGAATATGAAGGTGAATCTGGACAGCAAATTAATAAAGAGAAAAGTGCATTTTATCTTCATCAAAGTACTGCCACAAATATGAGAGTAATGGTGGAGGAATGTACAGGTATGTCTAGGGGTCAATTCCCTTTAAAATACCTAGGTTGTCCCATAACTCATGCTAGGAAAAGAAAAGAGCATTATGCAGATCTCATCAGAAGGGTGAAAGATAAACTTCAGGCTTGGAAAGGAAACATGCTTTCTTTTGGGGGTAAAGAAGTTCTGTTGTCTAGTGTGTTACAAAGCATTCCTATTCATGTACTTTCTGCTATTGTCCCTCCTAATTGCGTGATGAAAGAGCTTCATAGAATTTTTGCAAAATTTTATTGGAGTAACAAGCTTACAGGTAGAAGCAAACATTGGGCTGCATGGGAAAATGTGTGCTTACCAAAAAATGAAGGAGGTTTGGGTTTTAGATCTATGATTGATGTATCTAAAGCTATGTATGCTAAGCTTTGGTGGAAATTTAGAACTCAAAATTCACTATGGGCAAATTTCATGTGGAATAAGTATTGTAAGAAGCAAATTCCCACACTTGTTCAATGGAAAGGTGGCTCACAAGTGTGGAAACAAATGTTGGAAAATAGAGAAATAATAGAACAAAACTTGTGGTGGGAACCTAAAGGAGGAACATCAAG
>NW_006239345.1:179528-233450 GCF_000226075.1 Solanum tuberosum | reverse complement strand
GACTAGTCTTGGTCCTTTGTTTCTACATCCGACAGAAGTGCACGGTTGTCATTCTTTGGATGATATTGAGGTTTTTTTGAAGGATTCTGGATGGGATTATAATAGTATGCAAGAGTATTTACCTAGTCATATTGTGGATCATGTGAGACAAAGTATGGGCAGGGTAAGACAATCAAATCAAATGGATAAACCTTGGTGGATAAAATCTAGTACTGGCAAGTTCACTGTAAAGTCTGCATGGGAGATTCTTAGAAGTAAGGATGAAGTTTCTGAAGACTTTAAGAGAATTTGGGTGAAGGGGCTACCTTTCAAAATTTCTTTCTTTGGTTGGAGGGTATGGACTTACAGAGTTCCCGTTGCTGATATCATTTCTTCATGGAATCCTAACATTTCTCCCTTATGTCAGTGTTGCAGGGTTCCTGTAAGAGAAACTATTGAACATCTTTTTCTTTCAGGTGAAGTGGCAACTTATATTTGGGATCATTATGCAAGGGCTGCTGGTATACTAGGTCCTTGGATTCAAGTTAAATATACCATGAAAAAGTGGTGGGTTGCACAAGGTAATACTAGGCTGAGAATGGTTTTTCAAGCAGTTCCTAACATTATTCTGTGGTTTCTATGGAAGAGGAGGAATACTATCTTACATGGAGGGGTCTATATTAGAAACAAGGCGATTTGGGATATCAATGCTACTATCCACAAGTTTATTAGGTTTCATTTTCACTATGATCATATCCCTAATACTTGGCCTCATATGGTAGCTCTTCTGGAAAGGTTCAGACCTGTGGTTCATTTTAAAATTGTTAAATGGATTCCTCCTCCTATAGGTTGGCTGAAATGTAACACTGATGGTGCCTCTAGAGGAAACCCAGGTCTCAGTGCTTCTGCTTTTTGCTTAAGAAATCATGAAGGCAGGTTTTTGGGGGCTAAGGGGATGAAAATTATTGATTCCACAACTTTAGTGGCTGAAGCTAAGGCTATAAGTGAAGGTTTACAATATTGTTTAGAGAATCATTACTCTAACATTATTATTGAGACTGATTCTTTGGCAATGGTTAACATCATTAATGGAGTCTGGAAAATTCCTTGGAGTGTGAGTATTGAGGTTGGCTCAATTCACAGAATAAGAGATCTCATTTCAGTAAGAGTACAACACTCCTTAAGGGAGGGAAATACTTTTGCTGATTTTTTTTGCTAACTTGGTTTTCAATTTTGCAGGTACATATGAATTTAATTCAGATCAAGATGTCCCTAGTGAAGGAAGGAAAATCATCATGATGGACAAAGGAAACACCCCTTACATTAGGACAAAACATATCAACAGTACTGCTCAATAGGAGACTGATTTTTTAGGACTATTCTTACAATGTTACTATCTGAATCATAAGTGAAGCTATAGATGTTAAAATTATTGGGAATGTTTTAAGTCTGAAGCAATTTCGTTTGGTTGACAGTACTTGCACCTGGTGAGAGCTTTGAGGTGTTCATATGGTACTAAATCAGGACTTTAAACTTTCAAATAGTTAATTATCTATAAGCTTAGCTTGATTCAGATTACTTATATCACTGATTGAAACAATGTGGAATTTTTTATTTTTTATTTTTGATGGCAATATCTAAACTTTTATTGGTGGTATTAATTCCAACTGTGGAATTCAGTCCAATGAAGTATAGATATTAAGATTGAAATAATTTCTACTATTAAAAGTTTACCTGGTATCAGCAAGTCGACTGCGGGTCAGCTACAAGCGTCATTTTCAAATTTTGATCGGGGTCACCAAGTAGACATGCAATCTTGGTGGGATTTCTAATCAATGGTAGCACTTATTGGCTATAGAAGAGGCAAATACATCTCTCAAACCCCCAGATGAACAGATCTCACAGGTGGAGCTTCATCTGCAGCTTCAAACCAAAGGCCCCTAATTGCCCGAGGAGATGAACCCCAAACTCGATCGCTACTTCGATCTATGAGTACACAAAGTTCATCTTGGTAGGCTGGCCTCTATATCGAAGGTGGATGGCAGCATTTGAGCTTGTCTGAAATCTTCATCCAAGCTTTGTCCCTTCAATTCCATCAGTGATATCCATCTGCACTTTCCTTATTTTTTAAATTTTTAATTTTTTAGCTTAATTTTGTTTGTTTTCTTCTTTATTATGGGTTGTGTCACTTTTGGACCAGACCCTTGTAAATAGTTGTTAATTTTTAATAATAGGGCCTTAGAGCCCATCTTTGATTAAAAAAAAAAAGAAGAGATTTTTATGGTGGTTGATTCATGTACTAATATGATAATTTGCTATTTAATATTTAATTTATTAAATAATTTATAACAGTTAAATTTAATATAGGGGTAAAATTGTAATCTAACTATTGCCTAAAATTCTTCCCACTTAGTATACTACTATTTGTTTGTATATTTCATGTAAGTTAGTCAAATTGAGTGATTTTGCTAGTTTTTAGAAATTGAGAGGGATTTAAATCATATTTAGAAAAAATATATTCAAATTCAAAATATTCTTCGCAAAAAGTATGGTGAAACACAACTCTAACTTCGACTTTAAAATTTCAAATAAAATAACTAATATTTGATTTTCATGACCAAACGTCCACTTAATTTGCATATGGGAAGTGCTTAGAGGAAACAAATGAGATATTCATTCTATTCAAGATTTTGTATAGGTTAAAACTAAGGTAATCAACAATCAGTATTTCATTTGCCAAAAAATATTCAAACTAGTTTGCTTTAGACTAACAAATTCCAAAAGAATTGTGTTGGTGTTGCTCAATTTCTGCACCCTACAGGTATAGCTTGAATTCTTTTCTTAAAGTTGGCACTTTTTTCTTGTGGAACAAGGCTTTTATCTTCCTATAAATAAGAGACTCTCTTACCTTTATTATATTATTGAAAATAAGAATTTCTACAATTTTCTCCATCTCTTCATTATTATTTTATAACACTTTTATATGCAAGAAAAATAGCTTTTTTTACCCTTCCCCTCTCATGCTTCTTTTCCAACTCATTTATTTTTACAAAACTCTCATTCTAATTCCTAGCAAGTCATAAAGAGATAATAAATTATGAATCTATGGAAATGATCAAAAAGGGAAAGAAAGCAATAAATAAAAGACAACCACAAATATCGTTACATCATCCTCTACGAAACACACATTCATCTTCAAAAGCTAAGTAAAAAATGTACCTAAAAGATTAGAAAATTAAAAATATCTGCTTCGTATATATAGATATGTCTCTGAATGGACATCTTTCTCCGCCATCTGATGCCTGTTAACACCCAATTTTTGCCTCCTTATAAGATATACCCTACCCATGTAGCTATTTGGTTAATTACTATTTTGAAATCAATTTTTTTTTACCTATGTATTTGTTATTTTTGTTATTTGAATAATCATGCCTTCATTATTATTATTATTATTATTATTATCTTGACACTTTATAAAGCATCTTCGTGAATATTTGTTATGGATTATCATAAACTTTTTATGTATAATATATACGATACACGCGTTAATTAAATAAGTATTTTATTTATTCATATTCTCACGTAATTTTATTATTTTGCTTGTAATTAATTTAAAGAATGATATCTTACGTAGTGTTATCATTTACTCGATTACTTATCAGTTAATGCAGATACATCATTTTATTAATCAAACAAGAAAAAATTACACAACAAGGCAAACATGTGATGTGTATTTACGATATATAAATCACTAAAAAAATACAATTTGTAGCTATATGTAGGGTTTTGTAGCAATTTTTTCCCTCTCTCCCTCTCTCTCTCTCACCGTCTCTCTCTCTCTCTCTGCCTTTCACTCCTCTCTCTCTAGCCCAAAAAACATTTCACATAAATATGATATTGTATTTTGTTTTATGTATCAAATGTATTTGTATTCCATATCAAATGTATTTTGTATTATGTATCAAATGTATACACATTATGTATCAAAAGCATTATGAAATTTGTATTCTTGCATTTGTAGTCCTCCACACAAATTGTGTTCGTCAATACAATTGATACAATTATATTTGATATATAATACAAACCAATTGTATCAATTGCATACAACATATTATAATTGTATTTGTATCAACTGTATTTGTATTCTACATCAATTGTATTCAGACTATAACGAATACAACATGTATTACAAATCAGTTGTATCAATTGTATTCATGATACAACCTGATACAACATGTATTCAATCTCTCTCCCAAAATTCGCTCGTCTATCTCCTCCCCTAACATGTAGATATAATTTGTAATTAAGAAAATGATAACTACCGATTTTTAATTAAGCCAAAACTATAGTCATTTTTGACGATTTCCCATCAAACAACCACCTTATTCAATCTCGACCCAATTTTACTTGGGTTCTTGTCTACAAATGTGGCCCAATTTCAAATTCCCAAACCAATTCCACAATTAACCCAATCTGAATAGCCCATTTCTTCTGCCTCCCCTGGTTTTCTCTCTCGCCAGCCACCACTAGCCGGTGAACCCTCTGAACGCCACCACGCCGAACTAATCCCCGCACTCAGTATCCCAAAATCCAAAGAGTCTTTCTTCTCCGGCAAACCTCGATAAACTCTCAGAAGGCGGATATCCATCACTCAGTGATTGATTTCTCCATTGCCGTCGTCATGTTCGTTTCTAGATATACTCAACGGCGCTCTCTCAGAACCCTAACATCTCTATTTTCTCAATGTTCCTTACAGTATATTCCATCTCTCTCTCTCTCTCTCTTTTGTTTTCTCGTTCTAAGTTTGTTTAGAGTAAATCATTCTAATGGACCTTTTTATCTGTTTTTTGAAAGAAAAAATATTACTATCCAGCTAACTGACTACTCAAATCCACAAATTAAGCACTATATTTTCACTTATTTGATACAGTGTGTACATTGAACAACGCAGGCATGAGATTCCGAGGAGATACGATTCGGTGAACATAATGTCTAGCAGTGGGAATATGGTGAGTTCTCCGGTCAAACACGTAAAAGTTCCTATTTGCAATGTTGGAGTGCGGTGGATGTCAGGGAAAAGCATGAGGAGCAGAGTGGCAGCTAGAATGCAAAATGAGTCCAGCAAAACCCTAAGAGAGATTCGAAGGTCAAAGAAGTTAAAGTTGAAGCTCATGACTGATGAAGAACGATTAATTTATAATCTCAGAAGAGTAGGTTCAATTGTTCCTAAATTATTTACACCCAAATGCAATCATCTCAGATTTTACTGTTTCCCGTCCTCCCTTTTTGCTCGTTAGAAAGAATTGCATTCTTTTTTCTTCCCTTTTTCGTGCATACAAAATACTTTTCCTATCTAGCTATGATAATCATAAAGAAAGAATCATTTTTCTTTGAAGTATATTGGTGAAATTCTTCATGTGTGCTGAAGTTTTGCCATAAATGTGCCATTTTGCTTCTTAGCAAATTATGCTTTGCTGCTTGTGTGTTTGTAATTACTGAAGCTCGTGGCGATGATGCTGAGCGAAAATTTCTCTTGTGGATTCATCTAGTGGTGCATACGTATAATTAGACTAGCACAATAAGAGTCAGTTGGTTAAACTCTTAAAGATATCAAGTTGAACAGACTTCCAAAGTCCACTTGAAATGATCTTATGTGTTTGTTGGTACTTACCAAACATTTTAAAAACTTTTTCTCTGCGTGCCTTTCTACCATGCAGTGTTTCAACTTGTTACCGTTCCATCAATCAGTATGTTCAAAAGTCAGACTCATATTCTGTTTCTTATGTCTATATGGTTAGCGATTGGTGCACAACCATTTGTTTTGGCTGTTCTAAATAATGCAGCAAAGTGTGCCATCTTGCTTCTGTTATCGTATTTTGAGTGTTTTGTTTTTTCACATATTGTTTCATTTGTCAAACTTTAGTTTGTTGCGGTCTTGTGTATATCTACTCAACGAAACCTTATTAATCCAACTCAACTTTCTCACTTCCTTCACTAGTGTAGGCAAAGAAAAAAGTGGCCTTGCTACTTCAGAAGTTGAAAAAATATGAGCTCCCAGATTTACCATCTCCGCGGCATGATCCTGAGCTTTTGACTCCTGAGCAACTGCAAGCGTATAAGAAGATTGGTTTCAGGAATAAAAATTATGTCCCTGTTGGTGTCCGTGGAGTCTTTGGAGGAGTTGTCCAAAATATGCACCTCCACTGGAAGTTTCATGAGACTGTGCAAGTTTGTTGTGATAACTTCCCCAAGGAAAAAATTAAGGAGATGTCTTCTATGCTAGCTCGACTAAGTGGTGGAATAGTGATTAACATACATAATGTGAAAACGATTATTATGTTTCGTGGCAGAAACTACCGGCAGCCAAAGAATTTGATACCTGTCAACACACTTACGAAAAGGAAGGTGAGCTACAAATCTCCTTTTATTTTCCTTGCCCATTGTGTGTCAATCCATTACTTATGTATGGGCCTTCTAGTAAGTTGTGTTGATGAATTGGTATATGTTTCTTTTAACTCCTTAATTTTGTATTTGCTCGAGGGAACCTCAGTTCTATCTGTGTTTCATGCACGTATGATGTAAAACTTCAGGGAGCTATGTATCTTAAGCATCAATATTTGACATGTACTCCAGGTCCATCTGTTGTATTCAGTTTAACCGAAGTTCAATTCTCTTGCATGTGAAAGTAGTACAATGGGTTGATCATGTACAATGTCTCATCTATTGAAAATTTGTTGATCCATCTGCTTTTGGGACGTAGTATTGAAAATTTGTTGATCCATGTGAATCGTGAACTCTTCCAATACGTATTGTATGTAATGAGCTGGATTTTCTGCAACTTGCCTAGGACTGAGAATTTGAACATGTTTGGTTGATGAGCACACACCTTCTGTTTGACAATGTTATTCTTGGTTTGTAGGCATTATTTAAAGCCCGATTCGAACAAGCACTAGATTCACAGAAATTAAACATAAAGAAAATAGAACAAGAGCTTCGGAGGAAGGGAGTAAATCCTGATGATCCAGCTGCCAGAGCCAGCATCCAGCGAGTAGCATCCACATTCTTCAATGCCATTGATAAGAAAGAAGGAAGCCCATATGTTTTTCAGGAGGATTATGGTACTAAGTTGAGTCACAGCAGTAGTGTAGACGAAAAACATTCAACAGCTGAAGACAGTGACCAGGAGGAGCTTGATGATTTCATTGCTCAGATAGAAAAGGCAGCTGATGACGAATGGGCAGCTGAGGAAGAAGCAGAAAAAGAAGAATCGGGGAGGATTAGATATTGGAACAAAGAAGATATAGGTGGTCGATTCAGAAGATTTGGAAGTGATGAATCAGATGATGAGACAGGAGGAAGGTCAAGTGGCAGGAGTAAGACGTATGGAAGGAAGATGGGTGATGACGATGAACAAGATGATGCATCTGAAGATGACAGTGAATTGGATGATGATGATGGTCGACGTACCCACACGTACAATGCTCCTTTCAGGCATCCAAAGTATAAAACAGAGAAATGGCAGAAAGGTAAGAGCAATAGACCTATGAATGAGGAAGGTTCAAGAAGAAATTTTGATCCTTATTTGAAGGGAACGATGGCTTCAGATAGGTTAAGTGACCTTGAGGAAGCCATGTGGGCTTCAGACGATGAGGGTGGGCAGAACTCAACCCAACCAAGTGAGTATAGAAGTAGTAGTGATGAGGGGGAGGATTATGATAAGATTGCAACATGGGAATCAGATGTAGATGATGCACCTGGTTCGAGGGCATCAAGAGGGGTTGGTAATAGCTTTAGGACCAGTGGTCAAGGGCAAATGAAGAAAAATGAGGATACCCACGAGAGCAAGAGAAAGGTGAAAAGCTCAAAAGACATGGATGAAACTTGGGACAGCGATTGACCAGGATGCCAAGGGATACAGACATTGAGGCTGGTGTTATTTATGGTACTTGATCTATGCAAACTGATCAGGAAGAAAAGTATTGACTATCAAGTTTAGTGGTTATGGAAGTTTGTGGTTTCTAGTTGAATGCTTTCTTCACATGGGCAGGGAATCAAGCTAGCTATTTCTTCGTGTCTGCTGCTTTTGTGCACCTAAATTTCTTTATTTGTAGTTTTCTTGTATCCACATTGTTTTAGGTAACAATTCCCTTCTCATAATGTTTGTCAAAGCAATTGTGCTGCAGAAAGAGTAGTACATCGATGAATCTACTGTGGTAACGCTTGTATATTAACAGTGAACCAAATTGTTGTTTCCATAATATATTCAAATTGACTCGTGAGTCGGGTCTTCAATTAGTTTATAATGATTTTTTTCATGCTTACTTATATTATTAATTTTCTACTATGAAAAATAGCTTTTTAAAACGTATTATAATGCCATCAATTTTGTACAGCTATATATATATAGAAAATATAACAATTTTAAAAAGTTTAATTTGAACTATAGTATACAAATCACTTAATGGTTCAAACTTAATTTTAATTTTAATTTTTTACATGTTATAAGAGTGATAGAACATATTTATTAAGATAATTTCTTTAAAGCTACTAAAATATTTAAGATAGTAAATAAAAATGATTCAATAAAAATAATACAATTTCTTACACTTTTTCAATTGACCTCCAAAAAATAAAATTTTAAGTCATTATTTATTAAATTAATATAACTTTTTTTAAAATGAATTTTATTTTCAATATCAAACTATAAAAAATTATGCGGCGCGGGTTCATGCAGGACGGGTTGAAAATGAAAAAAATTATTATGCGAGACAAATTAAAATTTTTGCAAGTTAAGCTCAATCCGCCCCACCCCGCCTCATTTCAACGGCTTATGAGTAACATAACTCTTTTGGACGGTAAAAGGACAAATATAATCTTAAAATTGGGTTAAAATGTCAAATATAACTTATTTTGTGAGAGTACAAGAATAAATATGACAATTTTTCATAAAAATTAAAATTTACTCATAACTAATTCATACATTACTAATATCTCATTAAATCTAACCAATTACCAAATGACCCCTCAAAAAGGGAAATTATTACTCCCTCCGTTTCACAAAGAATGACCTCCTTTCCTTTTTAGTCAGTTTCAAAAAAATAACCTCTTTCCTTTTTTGGTAACATTGTACTTTTTGCTTTCCACGTGGCATGTTTAAGACCACAAGATTAAGGGCAATTTTGTACATTTGACATAACTTTAATTTAGGACCACAAAATTCAAAAGTCTTCTTTAATTTCTTAAACTTCGTGCCAAGTCAAACCAGATCAATCTTTTTGAAATGGAGGGAGTATTAAACATAAATAAACACACATATAATTCAGCAAATGCTAATAATGGTCAACGGGGCCTATATGTAGGGCCTACGTGGTTACCAAAAAGCACAGCTGACACTACACTTTCAAGAAAAGGGAAACCAATAAAATCACTCTCAACACAATATACACTTTTCCTTTTTCTCTCTCACACACACTCAATTCTCTCTGCAACAAACATAGAAAGCCAAAAAATTCCCAATTTGCACAGTGGAAAAGAAAAACAAAACAGGTGGTTGATTAGGTATGTTTTTATCAGTGTGGGGGTGTTTGTTTGGTAGTTAATTACTATAGTGAATGGAAAAAAAATATCTTTTTGATCTAATCTTGATTTTCTCTTCAGCTTCTTTTACTCCCCTTTTTTGGGTTGGGAATTGCTATTTGACTCTATGAGCAAAGAAAGGCCACCAGAGCCTCTGGATTTCTTTATTTGGACTGTTGAGGTATGGGGTTTCTTTCTTAATTTTTGATTCATTAGTATTCCAGATCTTGGGAGTAGCTTTGAGGCCATGATTTTGTAATGAGGGTTTTCTTGATTATTGGATGTTGAATGTTATTTGATTTGTGTATATTGATGAGTTTTCTTGATAATATGCTGATGAGGTAGGTGTCAGCAGTTGAAAGAAATGCACTGTTTATCAATTTTTGACCTTGCTGTCGAACTTTGTAGGCATATGATAAATTCTGCTAATGTGTATGCTGTCCGTACACCATGATTATCAAAAAGAACACTTATTGATTTGGAAAGCAAGTATATAGGTTGTTCACTAAAAACATTAGCTCATCTGTCATAACCTTAGTAAATAGAGTTAGTTGGTACTTGTTGCTGGTGGGAGGTGACAAGTATCTCATGGAATAGTTGAGGTGCGCAAAAGCTGGTCCGGTCACTATAATCATAAAAATAAAAAAATAAAAATATAGGTTGTTCACTATAGGACTCTCTTAGTGAGTCCATTTATATGACCATGGCTTATTGGCATCTCTATTTGTTGGAATTTGTTTTATAAAATCTTGGGTTTACACGTTTCGTGTAATTTTGCTCTGGATTCTTAAAATTTGTGAGTTGTGGAAAATTTGAAGTAAGATATGCGGAGTTAGATATCCCATATAGTACATATTGCAGCTTTTTAAAAATGCAACGAACCACTTAAACAGAATATATAAATATAAAGATTACAATTGCAATTGCACTTGATAACTTGTCATGTTTTGAAAACAACCAATGATCACATTATTATGTACAATCTTAAATACTTCATCCTCTTTATAACAAACTAAACAATTATTCAAAAAGTCATCACCAATTCTTTATCTTCCTTCAGCAGTATGGTGGACCATTTGGAAGGAAAGGAACACAAGGATTTCTGAAAACAGAATAGAATCTGTAGTCAATACCAAGTACAAATGTTTATCCCAATTGTTTTTTTGGTGTAACATGGCAATTATAGAGGCCATAATAGAATTTTTGAGCTCAATACACAATACGCAAAGTTGCCACCTTTTGTAAATTCCTCACAACACCTTCTGGGTGCTGAACATTTCATGCATTATCTTTTACCAATCATAAAAAATTTGCTTGTAAAATCATTTTGATGAACTTCACTGAAACTCTTCCAGTGCTGATTCTGAAAGGTACTCATTTGGCATATTGCTTTGCTCATTTATTGCAATTAACTCTTGTAGTTGTTGCCAAGAAACATTCTAATATGGATAACATTTTTAAAATCTTGCTAAAGTCTTGAATATTGCTGGAGGTTCTATTAAGCGTAAGGAGATGATCAAGCAAAAAACTAATGGAATTACTAGTGCTTGGTGAAGTTTATATGGGTCAAGAACTTGAACTTCAAAGACCAGGTGATATCACCAGGGATCTCATTTTAAGACAATGCGTAACTTTCTTTCTTTATTGTCATGTACTTGGAATTCTTGCAACAAGGGTTCAATCTATCATGAGAAAGTAATGACAAAAGGTCTAGTAGAAAAATAAGATTATATGAATTTGTATATTTGATGTTGAAAATTACATATTATTTTAATATGCTTAAAAAAAACCAAGATATTGTTAGTGTTGTGAAGCTTGTTGATTTCACAAAGAGGCAATTGCAATCGAGAGGGATTCTAAATGGAATTCTCTCATTTTGTAAGCTTGGAATTGTGATCTCAGAAATGGATGAGAAGTATGGTCTTGGAATTTAAAGCATAAGAGCTCAAGTGTTACATATCCTCATCATTTGTGTGTAAAAGTTTTTTATGTTGTTATTGATTTGGAATTCTTAGAGCTCAACAACGCTTTTAATGAAGTGAATGTTAATGTGCTTCTTGGTATGGCTAGTTGAGCCCCAATTATTCTTTTGCTAATTATGATAATAACTAGATCATGAAATTTTCGAAGCTTGAAGATCTCAGTTTTGAGATTAACAACTATATTGATTATGTGCGAGAAGTGGATAATTCCTTTTCTAACTTTTAGATCTTTCAAGACATTGGTTGAAACAAATATGCATACTTGTTTATTTGCTTGTTAAGTTTGATTTACATGTTGCTACTGCAACAACAGAGCTTTTTCTTCTAGGAAGTTTATTAAAAATGACTTGTGAAGCAGCTGGTGATGATTTTTTGAATGATTGTCCAGTTTATCATATAGAGAATGAAGTATGAAAGTGTACCTAATGAGGGGATCGCTAATTGTTTTCAAAACATGACAAGTGGTCGAGTGCAATTGTAATGTCTACATTCAGATATTGTGTTTATATGGTTCGTTACTATGATAACAAATTTCTTGTTACTAACTCATCAGAAAAACAATCTTCTTGTTATCAGATTCCGTTGCCTTCTGCATCACGATTACTAAGAACTAAGAAGTTCATCTGACAGTTGCACAAATACCGCACGGAGTTTCAAACTATAGGTTCCATTGGACTCAGTTGGTATTTCTTTCATATTTTTGAAAAGCACTTACTTCTCAGGTGGCTACATCCTATATACCTCAGTAGGAGCTAGTTTATCAATTACATCCTTAATAAAACAAGCACATGTAGTATCGTTGTTGCCCACTATTTCATGACATAAAAGCCCATCTACTAATGTGCATGGACTTCTTATCTTAAAAAATGCATAGAATAATCAGTTTAAGTGATGAAGATTACTTAGCTGGATAGTTTTACTGATTTTTTTCAATTTCGAGTCTTTCTCTAGATGTCTAATGATAGAATGAACAGGAGGATAGACAATACTTTTGGGTCTTTACTTCATAGTAGTATATGTAGTATCTCGTGTAAATTAGAAGATTACACTAGGACCCCTAGGAGGAGGTGGAGGACAGTTCAGCAAGTTAGAATGACTTTACATGTGTGATTGTGATCATCAAGAATGCTATCTTGTATAGATGCTGGTTAGCTTCCTGGCTAATATACACCAGAAAGTTTTTATTCTGATCATCAAGAATGCTATCATCTTGTAGATACTGGTTAGCTGCCTGGCTAAGATACGGCAAGAGATGTAAACCTGCCCAATCTTTGCTACATATTAATCCTTCTTTAGTCTTCAGTAGATATGGAATACATTGAGATGCACACAAGAATATGTAGTCATTTTGGGTTGTGTGAGCTTTAAGATAGCAAATGAGCAGGGCTTGGTAATGGTCTTATGAAATAGAAGATAGTCGTGACTTGTTGATTGGAAAAAATAGTTCTCTTTGGATCTTTTCTTGGGGATGATTTACAAAGTTATGCTTTGTACTTCTAAAGAAATAGCTCATTGGACTTCAACATATAAGGTCGCTTTAATGGTACTTCTATCTTTTCCGGTAAAAATAGTCTAGAGTTTGGGGATAGCATGTAAGATGCTTTGTGATGCTCTTTTGCTAAAAGTCGATCTGTTAATTCTACTATCTTTCTTGAATAGCTCAGCTGTAGTGACTGAGATGTCATCATAAAGGAATATCCTGTACATCTTTTCCAGCCAAAGCAATATAATATAACTGCTGTCTTTCATTTCGACACAATTTTATCATCTTTTTCATTATAATTGAGTTGTAATATTCTTCCAGTTTCTCCCTAGTTTTATAGCATATTGAAATATTAAAAATTAAATGCACCTTCCACTTTTAGTCCATATACTTGTATTCTTTGTAAGGTCAACCATGAGTTACTGAAAAATTACATACATGCCTCAGTCTACTTTGTGAATCGGTTTTCACATTTAAAATATCTATATGTGAAAAGAAACTAATATGTGTTATAAGATGGAATTTAAACTTGAAAGTATTACTTGGACTCTGGGCCTCAACTATTAGCCATCTGCAAAAGTTGAGGACTTTGCCCTTTTAGATGGTGGAGGCATTAGTACATGAACATGGTGATGATTTTTTCTTTCTGTACTAACAAGAGCTACTTTAACGGCCAACTTTCCCTCTAAGGTTGGTACCTCGAAAAGTGATTTGCTGAACCACACGTCTCTGAATTTGAATTGTGAAAGTCATATTTGAGTATCATAACTAGAGAAAATTCTAGCCTTTTAACATATAAAATAAATTTTAAGATTTTGCTTTTGGAGATACTTGTAAATATGGCCATTAGATTTTAAATGAGATTTAAGGCATTTAATGGATTATCTTCATTTCTTAGTGAGAAAATGGAGAGCATATAGAGCTAAAAGTGGAGTGTGTATAGCACTCGCCTCTGGAAATTGTAGCACTTTCTTTTTTGTTTGTGCACTCATTCCAGCCAACTATAAAGGGTTTTAGTTGATTCTAGTGGTTAAATTGACTAGTTCTATAGTATTTTTCAAACAATAAAGATACTCCTTCCATCCTACTTTATGTTACACCATAAGACTATGAAAGAAATTCAAAAGGTCAATTTGACTCGTACGTTGTATTAGAAGCAGTAGAAGAAAATATTGACATAGTTGTCGAAAAGTTAGTTGAGAAAATAACATATAAAAAATTAATTTGAACAGTTAAATGAACTAACATTTTTTTTTTGAGAACTATGAGAATTGTATGATATAATTTTACTTTTGTATCTCAAGTTAACCGTTCTTTCTATGTTGGATTGTTCCAATTTGTTTCCCCTTTCCTAAAATGAAAACTAATTCTAAAAATTGTTCCATTTTTTCAAAATATTAATTTGTCTGTACTTTTGAAATATAATGAAATCTGAGCTCTTACCTTAATAATTCCGACAAAAGTAGATGATAGTCCTAAATTTAGATGAAGGAATTTTAGTAGAATTGTTGAATGTATTTGGATGTCCTGAAATAGAAAGATTGCCGTATTAATTGGGATGGATAGAGTAATAGTTAAGCTCTGATGATCAAGAGCTGAGGATAACCATCTAAATTGCAATCATAAATTATCCCAAGGTCAGTTAATATTGGATAGAGGGAGTATAATGTATGTCATGACTTCCAAAATGGCAAGTCTTTTGGTGTAAAGCTTCATAAGAAATGTGAATTATACTGGGTGAAATGAACTTTAGGTGTCGTTATTTACCTCTCAGGTCATGGCATGGAAGTCATACAATCAGATTTATGCCCCCGAAGGCTAAAGAAATGTAGCTAGGACTTAGGAGTTAGTCATTCTTCTGAGGGGAGGTATAATGTTTATAAATATACCTTGTAATTAAAGGGGTGAGGTAGACATCGTGATTTACCTCTTAAGCATTGACATGAAGTCTTGTGATTTGTGGAAGCCTAAAGAGGTAGATAGGAGTTTGCCATTCTCGAAGGTGGTTCTATACCTGACAATGCGATTGCCAAAGTTTCAAGCTTGTTTTGACCTACAGCCTACAGGTATCAAGTTTCTCATATATACCTTGCAGGTGATTGCAATGCAGAAGCCCTTATTTACCTTTTAAGTAGTGACAAAAAAATCATATGATCGAATTCAGGTATGAAAGAAACCTGGATAGGTTTATAGGAGTTTATCATTCTTCAAAGAGGACAGACGCATGATAGAATCTGGCTTGAATTCCATGAATTTACTTTGAAATCCTTGAATGTGTGTGTACATATACAATCTCCACAATGTCTAATGAGCAGATTGTGTTACAATGGAAGTGATCACTCATTTGATTAAGGGGTTAGCATCAATGAATATCTAAAGAGATCCGTAGTAATTCATGCTTCTTTGAAGAGGAAGCACATGTGTAGGCTAGCATCAATTCCTAGAAGTGTCTGATTAATTATCTTCTTGAGAATTGAAACTGACTAAGTGACTATTTGAGTAGATACTCTCCTCGTTTTTCAAATCATTTTTAGCACAAGCTACACCGAGTATGCTTTAAGCTGGTGTGATTAGGGGTCATTTGGTAGCTGGTTAGGAGCTAAGTTATCCATGTACTAAATCCCGCATAAGTAATACCATGTTTGGTTTGTTATTTAGAAATCCGCATGTATAAGTTATGAAGGAATCTATATATTTTACTAAAACATGAAAAACTAAACCCTGCATAAAATAATATATTGATTTCCTCATAACTAATCAATGTATTACTAATATCTGCATACTTCTAACCAGCTACCAAAGGACCCCAAGTACATGAAAAGAAGTGTTTTATTCCTATTGCAAGATTTGCACGCTTTCTTTTGTCCTCTTTCATGTATTGACATTTAGGTTTTTTTTATCCACTACTTCATCAGACATGGAGCCAGATATTCACTTCACAATTGCTTTCCTGGGGCTTTAATCCACACTCATCCAGTTGATGAAGATCTTCCTTGCGCCTAATCCACCCCCAAATAAAATTATAAATTAAAAACAGTAGAGTTCTTTCCCAGCTCTTTTCAGTGGTTTGGGGATGGCAATGACATGCTACACAGAAAGGAGATGTGTATCTTGTTCAACGAAATAAAAAACACGAGAAGGAAATGTATCTTGTTCAATGCCTGATTTATGTTGCTAATTTTGCTGGCAGGATGTTGGTCTATGGTTGGAAGAAATAAATCTCGGTGGCTATCGTCAAATTTTCAAAGAGAATGGTGTTAATGGGGAGTACTTGGAGGGTATGTCTATGTTCACGACTGAACAGATACTAAGGTTTATAAGAAGGTGTCACATGAAATGGGGAGACTTCATAACACTGTGCAAGGAGCTCAGGAGGATAAAAGGTGCATCTAGTCCCCTACCCCTTCCATCTCTCTATCTCTTTATTAATTTTATCTGTTATCTGTCCTGTGCTTTTCCACTGTCTCAAGCATGACTTAGTTAATCAAAAAGACTTTGAGGCTGTTGCAGACTCGGAGTGCTGTTTAACAGTAACCATTGATAAACAAAACATCAGTGAATCTTCTGTTGCTTTAAAGGATGACTATAATGTTAATGTATTTTTTGCTATACTTTAGTACACTTTCATTGATTCAACTCATTTCATGTAGTGGCTTGCTTGAAGGGAGAGCAAAAAGTTCGCCAACCTTGGTGGGCACCGTCATGTCTCTCTATAGTATTTACCAAGGTGGCCAAGCGTAACAGGCAGTCTAGAGTGGTTTCGCTGAAGCTGGAACCTTGACACTGATATTGCCCTTGTGTATGTATGTTTAAGTTGTATCTTAAGAGGACAGGGAGTAGGAAAATCACTTGCCTACGTATAATTTTTCGCTTTTTCTTTTTGGTTGGTTCTTCTTTGGAGAACTCTCTCCCCTGTCCAAGCATTTCTTATACATAGTTTTGTAGTCTGCCTTTGTTCTAAATTAGTTGTGATAAATATATACTTAAATGAAGCAAAGAGATACACTTATGTAAATCTCAACCTGCACTATTCATATTGAAAAAAATTGCCACTCCAATACTTTGCTGCAGATTGGATGATGTTATATAAATTTGCTTATTTTGGAGTGAGACTGAATCCTAAAATCTGGTGTCCACCTTATGCCAAACAGTTCTTTTCAAAAAAAAATTGAATCATCATTTTTATAAAGAAAATTAATCTTTCTAGGTTTGATGTATAAAGAATATTAATCTTTGTATTAAAATTACTTATAATAACATTTTTTTCATTATATAATCTATGTATACGGTATAACTAATAAAATGTTTGGTTTCTAACGTTCAAATCCATCTAAGTTATGACGTAGAGTTAAATACCTAAAACCAAATGATATACTATTACTATTTCAATATAACTTATACATACAAGAATAAAAAACCCGAGTTAGGATTGACTCATATTGATTCTGTTACAATAAACTTCTGTTGTGAGCA
Organism: Solanum tuberosum; assembly: GCF_000226075.1. NCBI lineage: Eukaryota > Viridiplantae > Streptophyta > Magnoliopsida > Solanales > Solanaceae > Solanum > Solanum tuberosum. The sequence continues at coordinate 215,957 of NW_006239345.1, read as the reverse complement.
CGCAAGATTGACGAAAGGATCAAATCATATGCCTTTTGTATGTAATCTTTACTTTGCATTTTGTTTCACAACTTGTACTCGTGATCTTCTTGTCGCTTAGAACCAACTCTTTTCATTATGGGTATATAGGTTCTTCTTCTATAACTTATACGAGAATTTATGGGATGGGATAATATGTCTAGTTCTCAATAGCTAAATCATAGTACTGTCTAAGAATATGTACGTTTTCCTTGGAGGCTCAGACAATTAACTAATTACCATAATGTAAGTCTTCTTAATCACATTCAATTCTACTATGCTTATGGCGTTTTCATTTTGTAAATGTGATATTAATTACATTCATTAACAATGTATGTTACCTTACCACTAATCTATACTATTTAAATCATCCTAAACATTACAGATTATTCATCCAAGTGCTAATTAGCTCTTCTCTCAGGCTACTTCAGCTCAAAACACATACGAGAGAAAGAGTCAGGTAACTCATCTTAATTTGTTGTTAATTCTACACAATTACATTTTTCATTCTTATATTGTGCTATGGATAGTGTTTAATTTTTCTACTTCTAATGCAAAGTGCAATTTTACTAACTGATTTTTGTTGATTTTTATTTTTTTTTCCAAATATTTGTTGTATTTGCTGCTCTCTTAATAGTACGAGTACTTACTAACGAGGCTGTGGAACTTTCTGGTGCAGTGTTAGCAGCAAATACGAAGATGAGTAGCAGGTTGATTTTTTTGTTTGCCGTGTGTGTTCTCGTGCAAGCGACATATGCAAGGAAGCTTCTTCAGTTTCCATCCATGGACATCCCCGGCATTGGCGGACTTGACAAAATTATGGGAGGTATTGTAGGCGGTGGTGGTGGAGGTGGAGGCGGAGGCGGAGGAGGAGAGAATGGTGGATCTGGTGGAGGGATGGGAGGTGGCTTTGGTAATGGATCAGGTAGCGATGGAGGTGGTGGAGGCGGAGGTGGTGGTGGCGGAGGAGGAGGAGAGAATGGTGGATCTGGTGGAGGGATGGGAGGAGGCTTTGGTAATGGATCAGGTAGCGATGGAGGTGGTGGAGGCGGTGGAGGTGGTGGCGGAGGAGGCGGTGAGAATGGTGGATCTGGTTGGGGATTTGGAGGTGGCTATGGTAGAGGATCAGGCAACGAAGGAGGCGGCGGTGGTGGTGGCGGCGGCGGAGGAGGAGGAAGTGCAGATGGTGGATCTGGCTGGGGAATAGGAGGTGGCTATGGTAATGGATCAGGTAGCAATGGAGGCAGCGGAGGTGGCGGTGGTGGTGGCGGAGGAGGAGGTGAAAATGGCGGTAGTGGTTTTGGTGTCGGAGCAGGTGAAGGCCATGGAGTTATGGCGGTAATTGATCCAGTTGAAGTTTAAAATAAAGCCTCTTTATACGGCTTTGGTGATCACCAGATTTTCCTCAATTTTTTAGAAAGAAAGACAATTGTCATTAAACCATATTCTTTCATGAACCCTTTTTCACTAAATAAATGGTGTGATTCATAATTTTGTGAATTTTGAGCTTAAGAGTTGTTCTTAAAGTTATGCATTGAGTACTCTTCATTTGACAGATGTACTTACAATATAATTAAATTCAATAAATGAAATTTAGAAATTTAAAAAACACTCTATTTTTAATTACGCATATTACTCTATTTTAATTTTTTTTTTAAAAAAAAACTTCAGTCTATCAATTTTTATTATGTTTGAACCTAATTTCTTCATGTTAAGTCAACCCGCATAATCCATTCTTAATGGTTTCCTTCTATCAATTTTTTAAAATTTCAACCTTACAATCATATTCCCTCGAAATTCACTTTGATCCACCCATTTTAGTTTAAGTAAAAATTGGTGAAATTATTAACCTGCTAATTTGATGATTGAACTTATTTTAGTTGTTCAAATTTGGTCAAAATCGTTTATTTGCCTACGGACAACTATACTTCGTTAAATATAAGTGGTTTAATATAAAATAAAGATATATAAATATTTTGTATTGCTAATTAGAATAAGGTGTATATTTATGGATCATTTTTGAATTGTGCTATGAATCAACTTGGACTAGGAGAGTATAGCTGGTCAAGTTAAACATTAGTTCATCAATAAATACAATTCTTACCGTCTCGTTAAATTTTAAACGGATTCAACAAGTTATGATTTGTTGAGCTGATTATTTGTCACCTCTAATTATACCTAATAAAAAACAAAACTCCTCATATTCTCCTTTCAAAATAAAACAAAGGGTAAAATTCAAAAAAGAGAAGTGAAGAAAAAAAAACACCCTAATCGTGGTCATAATTTTGAAGAATCTGAAAGTTTTTAAAAATTTCTAATTACTTACTAGTAAAATTTTATATTTAACTTTCACCATTAGAGAAACTAGCAAGCATTAACATCCCCCTTTTAAGAAAAAGTTGGGTCAAGTCGGAGATTAGATTATGGCATATATTTGCGTTTACTAAATTTTTTTCATTGAAGACCAATAATTGTAATTATTTATTTCATCATCATAAAATTTTAAAGATCACTTGAATTTATCAATCTAAGCTATAAACTCGTTAAATACATATGTGTAGAGTGTATGCGATCCAGGACATTTAAGGGCATAACAAACTTGTTATTGTCTCAAACTTTCACGGTCTAAAAGGTCGTAGCACCCCTAAGAAGCTGGCTGAGAAATATAGTTAGCAAGATGAGGTTTCATTTGTTAACAAAATTAACCAGACTAATCACTCAACTAATAAAAAACGATCATGCACCCATAAAAAAGAGAGCTCTCAACTTGTTAATTTTTACTATGTCTAAACTTAGTAAATTTCTTTATGTTAAGTCAAATTAAGTCGTAGGATCCACTCCTAATTGCATACCACCGTCAAAGTTTCAGCCTTTCAATCATACTCCTCCCGACAATCGCCTTGATTCACTCATTTTAGCCAAGTAAAACTTGGAGGGGTGGGGGTTGGGGGAAGTCATTAGCCCGTCTATTTGATAATTGAGCCTATTTTGATCGGTCTAAATTCAGCCAAAAACATTCATTAGCCTACTAACAATTATACTTTTCTAAATATAAGTGGTATAATCTAATTATATGCCTAGTAAAATTAAAAAAAAAAAATCTCTTCATATTCTCCTTTCAAAAAAAGAATAAGGTAAAATGCAAAAAATAGAAGAAAAGAAAAAAGACCACCGGAGAAAAAAGAGCACATCAGCACCCTAACCGCTGCCATATTTTTCAAAAATCTGAAAGTCTCTTCAGATTCTGCTTTTAAGTTTCTAATCTCTTACTAAGTGAAGTCTTATATTTAGCTTTCGCCATTAAAGAAACTAGCAAGCATTAATACACCATTCTTATACTCAAACCCCTTTAAACCCTACTTCTCATTCCCTTAACCAAAATGTTCTCTCCGGGAACAAAGAGATCAAATTTCAGTGCTCGTAAGAGTGGCCGTGAAATACCTACTACTGGTTCACCGGTGACGCCGTTCACCGAGAATAGAAAGCCGCTTGATGATAATTCTCCTATACCTAATCGCCCTAATACTGGTACTCCTGCTCCATGGGCTTCCCGTCTTTCTGTTCTCGCTAGGTAAGACACACACATTCAAGTTCACTTCTTATATATTTTACATTGTGCATATGTTTAAATAAATTGAACTAATGTTGATGTTTATCTCATTAGGAAGTATGCGCTTCTAGTTTAGACTTTAGATGTACTCTGGATCGTGAAATGGTTATGTAATTATCCTGGTGGTACTATTGATTGCATTATGTAGTTCATAGTTAGCTGAATGCTTTTGCTTGTTTTCATTTTTTACTTGGTTATTGTGTTTGTTTTTAGATAATTCAATTCTGCTCAGTTTTTCAATTTGACATGTTTATCTCACTAAATTAAAAGATTACAGTGTTTCAAATATTGCCTATTTATTTGTATTGAGCTTTCTTACTAGGAAACAAATATGTGGTTGGACCTGCATATTTATTGTGAGGGTGGTTGTGGTTAGTTAATTGCTAATGAAAGGATATAAGTTGTAGAAGTATATTTGAATGGAAACTGATTAAGATAGTGTTTGTTGTTAATTGTCATAGAATCCCGCCTGCGAAGAAGAGTGATAAAGGAGAAGAGACTGATCCAATTCAACCTGTCTATGTCGGAGAGTTCCCACAAGTCCTACGCGATGAACAGGACGTTTTGCTTCAGAAATATGCTCCTGGTTAGTGAATGAGCTGATAACCTATCTTGTTTGCTTTCACTTGTTGATCAGTATTGCTTTCAGAAAATAGTTTTTCTTAGTTGTGTCCCATTATTCAATAATTAAGATAGAGTAATAAATTCCAATATTCCCCAGTGCTTTGAATGCGTGCTACCATGAAGTGTTATTCTTGAGTGATTGATTTTGAGATGACACTTTTGCTTTTGTTAAGGTAATGCGTCCATCTCTGGCGGAATGGATAAGGAAACTTCCTTGGCGTGGGTTATATGTGGCAACAAACTCTTTGTTTGGAGTTACTTATCACCTGCAGCTTCTAGGAACTGCATTGTTCTTGATCTTCCTTCGACGATGTCTGAAAATGAAGATACTGGAAAATCTTCTAATGATTGGTTTGTTTGTCTCATCAATTGGGATAGGAATACCAATAAAGTTTCCCCACAGTGCAGTTCTGCTGGTATTGTTGCCTGTAATCGGAGAACTCGAAATCTCGTATACTGGCCAGATATCTACTCTGCAACTCGGAATGAACCAGTAGTAAGTTTTCCTGAGGAGTCTGAGGTGAGTTGTTCTTCTTCTGATGTGAAGGGCACCCCAACCAAGTTGCGGCAGCAGAATAAACCTGGGAGCAGTGTTACTCGTTCAAATTCTCTCAACTGTTTGATTGCTTGTGCCGTCCCTGAGGCTCATCACAATCATGCCTTTGTTGCTCTTGCTTGTAGTTCTAATGGCGAACTTTGGCAATTTGTCTGCAGCCCCAGTGGTATTCAGCGCAGAAAGATGTATGAGGACATGTTAAGTAAGAACTCTCAAGGAAATGATGGTGGGCAGTTCTTTGGAGGCAGGGGTTACCCTAGATCACTGGTTTGGCAGTCTCGTTCCCATTCTTTGGACAAGTCCAACAGGCAGTTTCTTTTATTGACAGATCATGAAATACAATGTTTTGCTATTGAACTTTCTCCCTCTTTCAATGTTTCTAAGATCTGGACTCATGAAATCGTTGGCACTGATGGTGATCTGGGTATCCAGAAGGATCTGGCAGGGCAGAAGCGTATTTGGCCTCTGGATTTGCAGATTGATAATGATGGCAAGGTTATTACTATTCTCATTGCAATTTTTTGCAAGGATCGGATCACCAGTTCAAGCTACACTGAGTATTCACTTCTAACCATGCAATATAAATCTGGAGTGAATGTCTCCTCAGAATGTGTGCAGCCACATGAAAGGATTTTAGAGAAAAAGGCTCCTATCCAAGTGATAATTCCTAAAGCTAGACTTGAGGATGAAGAGTTTTTATTCTCTATGAGATTGAAGGTTGGGGGTAAGCCAGCTGGTTCAGTGATCATACTTTCTGGTGATGGCACTGCAACTGTCTCACATTACTGGAGAAATTCTACCCGTCTTTATCAATTTGATCTTCCATATGATGCTGGAAGGGTTCTTGATGCATCAGTTTTCCCTTCCGATGATGGTGAGGATGGCGCTTGGGCTGTTCTAACTGAAAAAGCTGGAGTTTGGGCTATACCTGAGAGGGCAGTTTTACTTGGTGGAGTTGAACCACCGGAGAGAAGTTTGTCACGTAAAGGAAGCTCTAATGAGAGGTCCTCTCTGGAAGAGAGGAAAAATTTATCTTTTGCAGGTAATATTGCTCCAAGAAGGGCAACTTCAGAAGCATGGGATGCTGGAGATAAACAAAGGCCTGGTCTAACTGGAATTGCACGTCGAAATGCTCAAGATGAAGAATCTGAAGCTTTACTAAATCAACTTTTCCATGAGTTTCTTTTATCTGGGCATGCGGATGGTGCTTTCGATAAACTGAAGATGTCAGGGGCATTTGAAAGAGAGGGTGAAACAAATGTTTTTGCAAGGACAAGCAAATCAATTGTGGATACCCTTGCAAAACATTGGACAACCACCAGAGGTGCTGAGATTGTGATTTCGTCTGTCGTGTCCTCGCAACTTTTGGAGAAGCAGCAGAAGCATAAAAGATTCCTTCAATTCCTGGCTTTATCCAAGTGCCATGAAGAACTATGTTCTAGACAGAGTATGACCTCTTCACCATATTATATTTGCTTCTTCCTCTTAGGCCTCCAAGTGTGGTTGAACTAAGTGTATTTGGTAAGATGAAAGTAATTTTTGTGGAAATATATACACACTGCTACACATATTAAGATAATATCCACTCTATTATTCTTACCCATTGTTAGTCCTTGGTTAAGTTCAACAGAAAAAAATAATCATTTACAATCAAAAGATTAGTTAATGCTTCATGGCTCACAAAATACACGTTCAAAAGACTAGTCGAGAGGATTTAGAGGATAAAATCTGTATATATAGCAAAAGAAAATATTATATGTAATGCACAAAGAAATGAAGGGTATAAATCAGTAGATTTATATTACCTCAAGTGCAGCAACATTTCTATGCCAAGTAGCTTCACCTGCAAATTGGATATTCAAAAATATGTATCAGCCTGTCCTGCCCCGCTCCGCATATGGTCAAACCTGCCCCGTTGCCATCGGTACCCTTGTAGATCACGGGTACTGCTGAAGCAAGTCAGATTATCTAGCTTCCAATATTCCTTTATTGGTCTAATTAGATGATCGATTACAGTCCTTACTATGATTAATAAGCAGTTATTGCGAGGATGCTATTTGCTTATCTTAAATCATTTTACTGCAACAGCATAAGTTAATGACTGCAAAAGCATATTGTCTACATGCTTTCCTGTGCTCCTTATATGCTAATGCATTTTTTTCTCTTAGAAACCATGGGCCTAAGAGTTTTACAATCTGTGACAGGGCATGCTTTGCATATTATCATGGAACATGGTGAAAAACTTGCTGGCATGATCCAATTGAGAGAGTTGCAGAACGTGCTCAATCAGAACCGTGCCTCAGGAGCTGGCTCTTATTCAACTACTGAGATGTCGGTTTCTGGTTCCCTGTGGGATGTCATCCAATTGGTAGGCGAAAAAGCTCGCCGAAGAACAGTTCTTTTGATGGATAGGGATAATGCTGAAGTTTTCTACAGTAAGGTCTCAGACCTTGACGAATTTTTTTATTGCTTAGAGAGAGACCTCGATTACATTATCAGTGAAAAGATGACAGTTTCTGTTCTATTCCAAAGAGCATGTGAACTCTCCAGTGCCTGTGTGACTTTGCTTCGCACAGCCATGACTTGCAGAAATGAAAATCACCTCTGGTATCCTCCGTCTGAGGGATTGACTCCATGGACTTGTCAAGAAAAGGTGCGGAATGGGCTCTGGAGCCTTGCATATTTTATGCTTCAACTGGTGAAGGAAAATAATTCCCTGGATGTTACCGTAAAGTTAGATTTTCATGCACACCTTGAAGTTCTATCTGATGTACTATTGGAAGCATATTCTGGTGCTATCTGTGCGAAAGTTGAGCGTGGAGAAGGACACAAAAGTCTGTTAGATGAGTACTGTAATAGAAGAGATGAACTCTTGGAATGTCTTTACCAGCAAGTGAAAGATTTAGTTGAAGGCAAACTGCAGGTTGATCTCTCCTTACCTCTTATTCATTTCTCTTGGAAGGTTTGATTTATGTACCAGAAGATATCCCAGCAAAAAAGAGAAAAAATAAAAAATAAAAAAAATGCAGTAGGTCCTTTTTTTCTCCCCTGTACTTGTCTGTTAGTGTCAGTATACGTAATAAAAGGATTCACCTAAGGATAAGATATTGTTGAAAAGGAATATGGCATAGAGTCTTATCCCAGTCATTTTTTTTGCTCAAACATATTCACCCATGCAGGATTTAGGTGAAGCAGCTGAGGAGCAAAAGCTAGAGATTTTTGGAAAGCTTTCCTCAGCCTTGTTGTCTCTTGCAAAAAGACATGAAGGTTACAAAACTCTATGGAGTATATGCTGTGATCTCAATAATACTGACCTACTTAAAAATCTTATGGTAAATATTTATCTGTTCTGTGTGTGTTTTGCTTGTTCTTGTTTGTCTTGGTAAGCTGATTGTAGATCACATGCTTCTTTAGATGTTTGCCTACTTCTGTTTAAAAAGCCTTTTCTTGTGCAGCATGACAGCATGGGACCTAAACGAGGCTTTAGTTACTTTGTGTTTCAACAACTGTATGACAACAGACAGTTCTCTAAGCTTATGAGACTTGGGGAGGAATTTCAGGAAGACCTAGCAATATTTTTGAAACAGCATCAGGATCTCCTTTGGCTTCATGAAATATTCCTTCATCAATTTTCTGAAGCTTCTGAAACTCTACATGTTTTGTCTCTTTCACCAAATGATAGCTTCGCTATGGATACTGAAACCAACTCATTTGGCACCACCATAAAATCAAGTTTGGTGGAAAGAAGGCGGCTTCTGAATCTCTCGAAAGTAGCTGCATTGGCAGGTATTCTTTCCTTTAACTATTTAAATCAAGAAATTTAGAGAAGTTTTTGATGAAGTTTGATTAAAATTTCCAAATGGTAAAAATGGCTGATTTATTCTCATTATATCAGTTGATCCCAGATTTGTTATAATTATTTGAGCTTATTGAATCTTTATCTTCTTCATTTTTCCATATCTTTTGGACTTTGGACCTTTAGAATTTAGCAAATTTCATGTTTCCAGTTTATCATTTTCATATTGCTTCTTTGCTTTTTACTGGTGACAACTTATGTTTACTTCATCTCTTGGTAGGAAGAAGTGCTAATTTTGAATCAAAGGTGAAGCGCATAGAGGCTGATTTAAAGATTCTGAACTTGCAGGTATCATTTTAGTTTTTTTGCTTATTCGGTTATTGGAGCTGAGGATTTCTGTGTCACCTCAGTATAAGTTGGTGAAGAGAAGATGTACAATGATAAACATAAAAGTTATTAGGACATTAGCATAATACTAGCAGTGACTATCAATTTCTACCTTACTATCTTGTGGGTTGTTACCCTTAATATGGTCCATCTATCTCTTGATATGAAAATGTGTTGTATGGTTTACGGTTAGGCTGTAATCAGCCAGAGACGGCTTTTCTAGAAGAAAGATATGAAAATCTAATAGGAAATGAGAGGTTTGTTTTAGTTCTGTGGTTGAACAAGCCAAATTTAGTGCCCCATCCAGGCAAATGCAACTAGTCAATGCCCCACTTTCCGTTTTTGTTATTGTTGTTTTCTGTTTTTTTCTTTTAATGGTCCAGTTGGTTGTTGTGGTGAGGGAACTCTGATAGATGAATATCCTCCTATTCTCTCCATCTCTGTGAACTATATTTTTTTTAAATAATGGTGTTGTTCGGGCAGTTTGCGCACACCTCAACTATTCCATTGAGTACCTGGTACCTCTCACCTATGTTGCTCGCACTTCTCAAAAATGATGCAGCACCCATGTTGGATTCTTTAAAATACACTTCTGTAGAATCCGACACACACCCATCGACATTTTTGAATAGTCCAAGCAACATAGCCTCTCATTAGCACATACACCAGATAACTTTGCCTACCAAAGACTTAGGCAGATGGGAAAGAAATCACTTAATATTTTCTTGGTCTGTGTTGGAATTTGAGTCGTGGCCTCCAAGGTTTCCACCCATTTTATTGAACACTAAGCCTCACCCTTTGGGTGCCCCTCTATTATCCATATCCATTGTGCTTGATCACTTGTTCTTTGTGTGTGTGTGTGTGTGTATGTGCAGGCGTCTCTGATTGTCAATTTTACTTCTCTCGCAGGAAGAAATAATGAAACTCCTTCCGGACGATGAAAGGCAAAATATTAGCCAGCAGCTTCTCCCTCCGGTGGACCTTATTGAATTGTGCCTTAAAACTCAGGATAGGGAGCTTTCGTTGAGAGTTTTTGACATTTTTGCATGGACCAGCTCCTCTTTTATCAAGTCTAATGCAAGCCTCTTGGAGGACTGCTGGAGAAATGCCTCCAACCAGGATGACTGGGAAAGGCTGTATCAAGCATCAGTAGATGAGGGGTGGGGTGATGAGGAGACTTTGAGCATTCTAAAAGACACCATTCTTTTCCAGGCTTCCAGCAGGTGCTATGGCCTCAAAGCTGAAACTTTTGAGGGCAATTTCCAGGAAGTGCTGCCACTGAGGCTAGAAAATTCCGAGCAAGTGACTTTAAAGAACATGGGATCCTCTGTGGAAACAATACTGATGCAGCACAAGGATTATCCTGATGCCGGCAAGTTAATGCTCACATCAATTATGCTAGGAAGTGTTCATTCCGATACCATTAGTATTGTGGAAGAGGAGGGACCTACCCCAATGGAGTAATTGTCCTAGCATTTTGAATGACTGGGACATTTGAGCTAACCTGCATAGTTGTAGTGTTTATTTTGCCGCTTGAGCATGAGCAGCTTGATCTGCAGTTCTTTAACACCGATGGATGAAATTGTATATGGCAATCATGTTTCTTTATCAGTGCTCGTTGAAGTTGAATCAATGTAGGGTGAGTGCTTGGAGGTGTCAAACAAAGTTTGTTTAGAATGATTGATGAGCAGTGCCGGAACATTGGGTTCTTTTAAGAGTTCTAAGTCCCCAAGCAGGGGAGATTTTGCCTTGTAAATTTAGTTAAAATGTGCTTTATGATTTTCTTTTTAAAAAAAAACTTTTGCCTACTTTCCTAGGTCTGTTTTGCTGTCATTCAGGCATACTGCGTGTTTATCACAAATCCAAGGTATTTTGGCTTGATGATCACAAGTCACAAATATTTGTCAGGCATATGAGTTTCAGAGAGTTATACTGATTCTTTCAAAAGAAAACAGTGCATTTTATGTTGATTGTGTGTTGTTTGTATATTGTTACAGCAAAGGAGAGCATTTCTTGAAATAGAAAAGGGTTATTCACACTTGATATGAGTCGTGATTGGTTTTAAATAATGTAAAAAGGATCAAAATTACCCTCAACTATTCAAATTAGAAAAAGATAGATAGGTCAAAAATTTCCTAAACTATTGGTATTTATTGAACTATAATTATTTTGCGAATGTTATACCTAAACTATTAGTATTTATTGAACCCTTGACTATCATACGCTCATGTTAAAATACTCTCGAGAGCAATATGATGTGCTACGTGACATCACACTCCAAAAGGTTTGAAGTGATAGTATATGTTGAATTTTTTTGAGGGAATAGGTTAAAAAATCCACCCAACTATCACTGTTGTTGTGTAAGCAAAAGGGACAAGGAGTCGTAGATCAGGTGAGGTGCATAGACGAGTTTGTACGAACCACCTAAGTGTGGAAGGAATATTAGTTGGCACCACTAACGACAAGATCACATGGTCCACTGACTCTAGTGGAGCTTTCTTATTGGAAGATGCCTCACTATTATAGTTTATAAATTGTCTACTCTACTCATTTGTAAAGACATTCTGAATTCTAGCAATTTAACATCATTATACAATTTCTTAGAGCTCCAACTTTATATTGTTTATCTTCCAAGCATATTCATTCTCATACATCACCAGAACTAAGTCCAACGTTCTCTATACGCTTCGCTGTCTTACCCTTTCACTTGTATATTTACTTATTAATTTAACAATATTCAAATTGCTACTAAACAGATCTAAAAGGATTAAATTAAAACGTGTGTTCTTGATCCTATATAAATTTAATTATTTTAACTATACTATTTTACTGATAAACAAGTCCAAAGGAAGTAATATAACCACCCAATAATATAGATGCGAAAATCAAAAAATAACGACGATTTAAGAGGGTTTTATTAATCTATTCACTTAATTAAGCAATTTATACCTTATGTTCGATTTTTTGTCCCAAAAATTTCTAGCCGTTAGTATTATATTGATTCACTTTTGCCCCTCAATATTAACACCCACATAAAATAATTTTCATTTGCTGAGTTGGAATATTGAGAACTGGTACATTTGTGAAAGATTCTTTTGAAATATTTTCTCCGTCATTTTATGTGAATTCTTTCATTTTTAATTTACTCAAAAAGAATATTATCCAATTATAATTTGAAATAATTTAACTTTAGAAAGCTTAAGATTATTTTAGATCATAAATATTAATTTTCTTTTTATAAATATCATGTCAAATCAAATGACGTCAGGAGGAACCATACAAAGTTATTCGGTGGCTGCATATCTGAAACTGAGAGAAAATCTCACCCAACAGATGTCTAAACTCCACGTGGCAGAACAGAGGCCTCTATATGTCATAAGGGAAATCCAAATACTAAACCATAACCAATCAACAATTGCTTAGTTGTACATCTTGTAATCCTCAAAATCCATTAATTTGCATATATATTGCCCCACATCTCCTTCTTCCCTTCATATCATCAGAAAAAAAAGCAAAAAAGAAAAACTTCAGCAAATTCAAAAAAAAAAAATGGCCACTTCTGCAATTCAACAATCAGCCTTTGTTGGTCAAGCAGTTGGTAAATCTCAAAATGAGTTTGTTAGGAAAGTTGGCAGCTTCGGTGAAGGCCGTATTACCATGAGGCGTACTGTTAAAAGCGCTCCTCAAAGCATCTGGTATTTCTTTCTATCCAAATTTATTGTTTGAAATATTTCGAATCATCAAGTAATTTTGAAATTTGAATCTGAGCAACTTTTAATTGATTTTTTTTTATGAAATAGGTACGGAGAAGACCGTCCTAAGTACTTGGGCCCATTTTCTGAGCAAACACCATCATACTTGACTGGTGAATTTCCAGGTGACTACGGATGGGACACTGCTGGACTTTCCGCTGACCCAGAGACGTTTGCTAGAAACCGTGAGCTTGAGGTGATCCACTGCCGTTGGGCTATGCTTGGTGCTTTGGGCTGTGTTTTCCCCGAAATTCTTTCAAAGAACGGTGTTAAATTCGGTGAGGCTGTTTGGTTCAAGGCTGGATCTCAGATTTTCTCAGAAGGTGGGCTTGACTACCTTGGAAACCCAAACCTTGTCCATGCCCAAAGCATTCTTGCCATTTGGGCCTGCCAAGTTGTTCTTATGGGCTTTGTTGAAGGTTACAGAGTTGGTGGAGGCCCACTTGGTGAGGGTCTTGACAAGATCTACCCAGGAGGTGCCTTTGACCCACTCGGTCTTGCTGATGATCCCGAGGCTTTTGCTGAATTGAAGGTCAAGGAAATTAAAAACGGACGTTTGGCTATGTTCTCCATGTTTGGATTTTTTGTTCAAGCTATTGTTACTGGAAAGGGCCCAATTGAGAACCTCTCTGACCACATTAATGACCCAGTGGCTAACAACGCTTGGGCTTACGCCACAAACTTTGTACCTGGAAAGTGAAGTAATTAGTAGAATGTAATCTGTAAAATTTGGGCTAATTAATGAAGTTTTATGCTTGTGAAAAATTGGTTTGTACCTTGATGCACTATTTAACATGCTGATATTTTAACATGTTTCTCAGTGGTGTTCCTTTTTTTACCCCCAAGTATAATATTTGCTTAATGGGTCGTTTGGTACGAGAGACGGGATAGACAATGTTTTTTCATGGATTGGGATAGCTCATATGATTAGTTATATTTATCCATCATTATAGAATTGATGGTGGGATGAATAATCCCGGATCTAGCTTTACCTCTAACCAAATGAAAGATTAATAATCCAGCATTTGTTCCAGAATTATTTTCTCTTATTCCTCGTACTAAATGACTTGTCCACACAATGACCTTTGAAAATTGGATTGAAACATAATTACTGTATATTTTTTTAACATAAACCAGTGCTAAGTATGTTTCTCTTTATTTTTATTTTTTTGGATTTTCATTCGGTGTCCGATACCCACATTGGAACCCTACGAAATCTTGATTGATATCGAAAAATCCATATTGGAGAGTAAAACGCTCCTAACAAAGGCGATTAGAATATCACCTTGAATGAAAAACGAAAATATGAAATAAGAAGGATGAATATCATTAAAACATGTAAAGCTCAGCTGGCAGCAAAAGTCCTTTACTCTGAACTGAGGAAATAAATTACGATAATTCATGTTTTAGTATATAGATGCATACCATAAATTTGAAATTTATGAATAGTAAGGTCAAAGCGTTAGATTAACCGGTGGTTATTAGCATTTTCAGTAATTATATTCAAATATAAGGAAAATATACATATATAATGAATTTCAACCAATCATAATTTTCCAAAGTGATAGTGACTATGTCAATTAATTCCTTTTGGACAAGTGTAGCTCCACCACATACTGCATACAGACGAAATTGAAAAACTTGTATGATATTTTTCTCATTTTTGGATTGCAAGTTGATGTTGGGAAATGGATAAAATGACCAAAATGATCCTTAACCAGGGCCAGACCCATATAGAGTCATTCGGGTGTTCGAATACTTACTAATTTCATCTCAAAATATATATGTATTCGTGTAAAAATTAAGAGATATTTGTATAAAATTATAGAGCACATAATGAACAAATGATTTAACTGGTCCATTGACTTTTGGGTGGATGTGTAAGACTCTTTTTAATATTACTGAACCTAAATTAGAATATCACTTTTAACATATATTTTTTTTATATTTTTGACTCTACCGCTTAATCTCACTGTATTCGCTTTGACTAATATAATTCATATTAACTAAGACAATTCATCCAGATTAAGTGAATGAATTTGCTAGTCTTCTAAGATTCTTAGAAAAAATATCTTATTATCTTATTTGCATGAGTGAAAGAATGATTGAGTCACGACAATACTAAAGGTACGGTATCATGCCGACTTAACATAATTGAAAGGCTAAAACAAAATTTTATTTAGAGATCTAAAATTGAAATAAATTTCTTTGACAAGATGTACTTACAATCGAAGTGGGATTTTTCGATACAAATTTAAATTAATCGGCTTACATATATTTATTAGATACAAGTTGGGAAACAAAAAAATGATAAATAATTTTCTATGACCAATTAAATAGAAAACTTTATGAATATCTCTAGTGTTCTATTTACCAGTGTCGACATATAAATAAAATGATAATGCTATAATTAATAATGTGTCGTCAAGACTTAGGAGTAATTTTTATAGAGTGGTGGTTAGATTAGATATTGTATAGAGCAGAGAGTTAATTAGCAAGACAAGAACGCCTATATTTAGAAGATAAATGTAGCGAAGATAAGAATACTTAAATAGATGTGTGAGCATATTAGAAGAGATATATGATTAAGAATGGAGTTATAAGGAGTATGGGGAGAGTGACCTCCGTGGAAAATAAGATGAGAGAAACATGACTGAGATGATTTGAGCATATTAAGAGGAGATGTGCAGATGCACCAGTTAGAATGTGTGAGAGGTTGACTATAGTAGGTTAGAAGAGATAGAGGTATCTCGTGGAATTAGTCGCGCGAGGTGCGCGAAAGCGAGCTCTAACACCACGATCATCAAATTTTTTTAAGAGGTATATGTCGTAGAATTAGTCGAGATGCACGAAAGCTGACTCTGACACCACAATCATCAATATTTTTTTAAAGGCATGTTACGATCTTAAATAGGAAGATACGAGATTGAATATTAGGTTAGAAGTTAGTAGCTAGCTTAGGTGGGAGAGGTAGGAGGCTAACCCCGTATCTTTTTCTCCTTATCAGTAATAGTATTTAATTAGTAATCGCATAGTTCGTATTCTTTAATTTGTTTTTACTATCTGTTGCTTCATTTGTTTTGTATCTTGATATCTTATTGTCATTTTTTCTTTTTGCAATCCTTTTATGAATAATTCCTTTTTTGAACTGAATGTCTATCAAAAACATTTCTATCCTATAAAGATAGAAATAATCCTTCTCAGATTTCATTTATAAAATTACATTAAATATGTCGATGAATCATAGAATCCAAACTCCACATCAATTGGTAGCACATTGGTTCACTCTTTTTCCCTTTGTCCTAGATCTCTTTGCTCCAAATTAAAGTTTTTTTTTTAAAAAAAAATAGTTAAAAAATTGCAAAACAAAATAACCCCACATATCTTATCCAATAGTTGGGATAAGAGAGTATTGCTTTCTTTTCCTAAATATATCATCTCTTTCTATTTATGCAAATTTGTAAACATTAATTAAGCAGAAAAAAAGGGGGAAAATGTTCGAACACATAACAGCAAGTGAAATAGCAGGATTTGGAGTGGGTGGTTTACTACTTGCTGCCACCATTTATGCTCCCAAAATTGATTCCTTCATCTCTACTTCTCAACGCAGGTACTATGCACTATAACTACTTATTTCTTGTTTTTTCCTTTTTGGGTTTTGCCTTGTATTTTTATCCATGTCAATGAATTACGATTTGAGCAAATTAATACCAATGATTGAATCTTTATGCATTAATAGTACTCTAAATTACCTAATGTGTGGATTATCCACACGTCATGGATTCAAATCCTGACAAAATACTACTGATACTCCCTTCATTTCAAAATAAGTGATGTTTTTAGTTTGAGCATACACCTTAATTATAAAACTACTCATTCCTAAAATGTACCAAGTATTTACTAACTTTACTAGGGATAAGGTACAAGTATCCCTAGATTATGACATAAATCGCACAGACATACATAACTAAACTAAGGTCCTATTAACCGTGAACCCATTTTTTTTTGTAATTTTGTGCACCTTTTTGGCTTACCTGGCATCCAAATATCTCTTACGGACCTCAACTGCGTGGAGTCACGGAGCATACCACGTAAGCCAAAAGGTGTACAAAATTACAAAAAAAAAAAGAGTTTGGGGTAATATGACCTTAGTTTAGTTAAGGTGAGTCTCTGAGATTTCGCTCATAGTCTAGGGGTACTTGTGCCTTATCCAACATTACTAACATATCTTGAAAAAGATTAGCTCTTTAGTAGTTTCATGGTCATGAATAAGGGTAAAACTGGAAGAACATTAGTAATATTACAACTTATTTTGAAATGGAGGGGAGAACTTTAGAGGGACAGATCAGTTATTCACCGAGTTTCGAACAGTGTGCCACTTCTTCTGGAATTTCTCGGTTATAAAAGAAATCACTACTTTGAATGTGGTTTGGATATTCGTGCATACAACTTAAACTCAACGAATTATAGTTCATAGCTCTTATTGATCATCAAGAACCCAACTGCTTTTTTGTTTCAGTGTTGATACATAATGCATATAGTATTGGTTTTTCCTATGAACAGTTCACTGGGAATGTGCAAAAAATGTGGAGATTTGAGACTGATAGCATGTTCAAGCTGCAAAGGATCTGGTACAATTAAAGGAGGAGCATTCAATTTCATTCTTTTGGAGGACAAATCAAAAGTTGGATCCTCTTCTTCTTGTACGAAATGTCGAGCCAGAGGACACTTTCAGTGCCCTGAGTGTTCTAAACTTAGTCAGGCTTGATCTACTTTACACTATACAAACTTATTATATTCAAAATAGTTGTCGATGCTGCTTTTGCTATAGAATTGATTCTGTAGTAGAATCTGTCGAAATTTGATCATACACAAAAGTTATTCTATCAGTGCCCTGAGTTCTGGGAATGTTATATGAAATTTCAGCTTGTCATTATACTTCTGGTATTCTGAAGCCATATAAGGAATAAGGCATCAGTACCGTAACCTCTTGGTTCACGGACATATTATACGCGGATTATAATGTAGGATTTGGTTGTTTATTTTAGAATGTGGATGTATAGTGAATTGAATTTGAAATAAAGAACATAGAGAAATCAAACACATGATCAATACTGCAGAGTTTTATACCTCATACCAAACGAACGTTTCAACCATTTCCTTTCAATGTACAACATAACTTGGTTCGTCTCTGCTACATGTTCCGCGCTCCTCAATTTCAACTAATTCATCTCTTTAATCTTGGTCTGTATTTCCGAAATATCAAATATGTGATTTATCACCTACCGTGAACTCATAAAGCACACATTCACGTTCTGCTGAGCTTCGTCCTGCTTCCTTTCTCAACCCCCTCGTTATCTTCATCATTTCTCTTATTTGTGAAACTTCACTCCATTTTCCTGCCACAGCATACATATTTGAAAGGAGAACATAAGTCTGAGTTGTTACTGGACTTATTTCAATCAATCTTTTAGCTGTATCTTCACCAATTTCTAAGTTGCAAAGTGGTCCTAGAACCACTAAGTAGACTCATCCAAATTACTTTATTTGGTTTCACGGACATGTTGTCTACCAAACAACCATAATCTTCGACTGTTGGTTCAATTGCATATTCATTTTTCATCATATCAAAGTAACACCTACCATCATCAACAAATAAGCATTTCGGGGAGCAGTACGTGCAGTCTCACCATGATCCATGACATACTTTTGGAATTTAGGGGTCAATTTACAGAAATTAGGCAATTTTCTCAGTTTTATGCGTGTGCTATCTCATGAATATTTGGTTGATATGACTACCGGTCGATTTTTTTGTAGAACCATTACGGAATGCAAAGTAGGAGTTGGGGAAACAGTATCTAGTCTCACCATGATCCACTACATATTTTTTGCATTTAGGGGTCAACTTACAGAAATTAGGCAATAGTCTGAATTTTTCGTGTGTGTAAGTAAGCCTATGAATATTTTGGTGATATGGTTTTCGATCGATATTTTTGGCAGAACCTTTACGGAACCCCCCGTAGGGAGTTGGGGGAGCAGTACGTGAAGTTGAACCATTTTTCAGACATATTTTGGGCATTTAGGAGCCATTTTATAGGAATTAAGCAGTTTTCTTATTTTTTACGTGTGTGTTAGCCCATGAATATTTTGGTGATACGACTTTCAGACGTTTTTTTTGTGAAACCCAACCCTCCTTAGGGAGTTGGGGGAGTAGTGCGTGTAGCCGGACCATTTTCAGACATATTTTGGGCATTTAGGAGTCATTTTATAAGAATTAGGCGATTCTCTTAGTTTTTCGTGTGTTAGCTCATAAATATTTTGGTGATATGACTTCTAAAACGGTTTTTTTCGAAACCTTTATAAAACCCTCCGTAGGGAGTTGGGGGAGCAATACGTTAAACCAGAACATTTTTCGAACATATTTTGGGCATTTAGGAGCAATTATACAGAAATTAGGCGATTTTCTCAGTTCTTCGTGTGTGTTAGTTAGCCCATGAATATCCTAGTGAAATGGCTTCCGGACGACTTTTTTGCCAAACCTTTATGGAAACCTCCGTAGGAAGTTGGGAGAGCAATACGTAGTCTCACCATGATTCACAATATGTTATTGACACTTAGGAGCCAATTTAAAGAAATTGTGCGATTTTTTCGGTTTTTCGTCTATGGCTTTAGGCACTCAACATAGCAGAAAACAAGCCCAAACAATCCAAATACTTGTCGTTCATTATAAACCAGGCTATCATCGAGTTCCAATTTCTTGTTTCCATTTGATTGAACAAGTCAAGCGCCATCCTATTGCAACACCAACTTCACCACACTTGAAATACTCAAATGGCTAGCCAACCCATGAATCATATTGCTTGATTAATATATTAAGAGCATTTTTGGTGCAACATAGAATGTTTACTTTGTTATGAATGGGATTATACCTTAAAGTTGGTGTTAGATTTAAATCTACAACACTTCAAATCAATCAGAAGCTCAGATTGAAACTAATATATATATAGATATATCAAGGCACCTCTATATAGCTTTCTATTCCTTCTGTGTTCTGCATAATCAGTAGCCCAGATTGGATAAGGCACCTCTATGGCTCAAGTTACTCAACATATAATTTACATTGCATTCCTTCCTACCTAACCTAATATTTTTAATGTAAATTACACTGCATTTTGTGGCTGTTTGATATTCTCACAATTCTTTACCAAATCAGTATATCCATCAGCTGAAGCTATGGCAAACTCTGTCAGTGAGCTCAGAGCAACTGACATTCCTGCACATAGCACTCTAATGGCAACCTCAGCCATCTTTTCTGCTGTCATTATGTCCTCATCAAGCTGTCCAACTTCCACGATATCCATGTTCCCATCAGATTCTCCGCCGAGACTCTTTGACCCACCAGGAGTCCGGCGGGAATCTTCCTTTAGTTGTTGTGCATAGAGTGAGCCTACTCCTGCTGCAAAAAAATCTAGTCCTTCAAGCACTGGTGTCTCCTGGATGGAGTCTAATAACCTGGACCACTGGATGCAAATGCTGAATATTGGTGGAGCTCCCGTGGAACGACGAGGAGAGAAGGGAAATTTTGACGTGTCAGAATCTGAACGAGCACAGCGCAAAAGCCAGCCTGCTAAAGCATGCAAGTATGATCGTTGAGAAACGATCCATGACTCGAAACAGGCTCTCCAATTTCTGAGCTCCATCTCAAGGTTAGCAGCAGAACGGGCTAGCCTATGAGGTTCAGAAGGTGACATGACTGTGTACTTCCTTATACCGGACTTCTTTGAAGGTGTGCCAGCTAGTAAGAGCTTGGCTTCATCTAGAGTATGCTTTTGCATTTGGTGGCACTCTGTCATAACCTTCCACATTCTTCCTAACCTGTCGTCAAAGGAGCTATGTTGTAAGTTTTTAGTACATAGCAGCAAATAACATTTAATAGCAGAAGAAACCTAACTTCGATCATTGAATTTTAATTAGCAACTGTATTGATGTCAAAGTTTAGTTCCAATAATTGACTAACCAAACCAAATTGAGAAAGTTGGGGGACATCAAAAGAACAGAGTCTCTGAAGCTCTAAATAACTAAAAGTGCAAAAACCAAGACCTTAGGGATCCTTCTGGAAAATTTGATATGAAAGAAATAAACATATTTGATATGCTGTAAATAATTCTAGTAGACAGCTAGGGGTGGATTAAATGGATAAAATTTACCGTTATTCGCTCAACTCAGATGTCCGTTCATTTACATCATAAAATAAGGAAACCCATGGGTATCCACTAATTGCACTCCTTTAAAGTATGAAAGGGTGTAGTAACCTCAAAAAAATATACTTATTAAGGGTGTTGTTTGGTATGAAGGAGAACATTTTATGAAAAAAAAATTCAATTTTCTCATATACTTGGTTGACTGAAATGTTTTGAAAAATATTTTTAAAATGGAATTACTTTCCTCTAAATTTAAGAAAAATGACTTCTGTATATAAAGTAAAACATTTCTTTAAAAACTATTTCAACCTCACCACCCCAAAATGGGTACCCAGCACCCGACTACGACCTCCATACAGGACATGTATCCCGAACCTAATTCTGGACCCAACTCCCAAGCTCGACCTGAGACCCAACACCAACCGCACCTTGGCGTGGGACCCGAATCCCGACCCCAAGTTGAGACTTGATCCAGGACCTAGCTCCCGAATCTCGATCACGACCTGAGACCTAACCTAGGACCCGACTCCTGACCATAGACCCGAATCCCAGCCCAGAGTCGAGACCTAACACCCGATCAAACCCTTTCTTGGACCCGAATCCCGACCCGGAGGTTAGACCCGATCCAGGACCTAGCTCCCAAATCTCGACCACCATTTGAGACCTGACCCAGGACCTAACTCCCTGACCTGGGACCCGACTCCTGACCATAGACCTGAATCCCAACCCAGAGTCGAGATCCGACTCTTAACCCATGACCTAACTCCTTGACCATAGACCCGAATCCCAACCTAGAGTCGAGACCTAGAACCAGATTAGACCCTAACCTGAGACCCGAATCCCGACCCCAAGTTGAGTGGGAATCCAAGACCTAGCTCCCGAATTTCAACCACAACTTAAGACCCGACCCGAGACCTAATTCCCTGACTTGGGACCCGAATCCCAACTCTTGTCCTAGGACCTAACTCTTTGACTCCTGACCCTAAACCCGAAGCTCAACCTCGAGTCAAGACCCAGGACCTAACTCCCCAACTCCTGACCCTAGATCCGAACCTTAACCTTGAGTCGAGACTCAACTCTCGACCCGGGACGTAATTCTCCGACTCCTGACCCTAGACCCAAATCCCAACTCGGGACCTAAATCCCGACTCTTGATCCTAGACCCGAAGTCCGAATCCCAACCACGAGTCAACCTGACTCTTGACTCAGGACCTAACTCCTCAACTTTTGACCTTATACTCGAATCCCAACCCTGAGTCAAGACCCGAGAACCCTTCGAGATTCTTAACTCGAATCCAACCCTCAATTTGAGACTCGACTCTCAAGCTAGAGCCTCACTACCCGACTCCTGAACCTAGACCTAAATCCCAAACCCAAGTCGAGACCCAACTCTCAACTCAGGACCTAACTCCTCTCCCCGACTCTAGGACCTAACTCTTTGACTCCTGACCCTATACCCGAATCTCAACCTAAAACCTAACTCATCGTCTCTTAACCGTGACTTACGACCCAACTCTCGACCCCGACCTGGGACCTGACATCCAACCTCGAACTGGGATAATTATATCCCAACCTTGACATGAGACCCGAAATCCAACTCCCGACCCTATATCTAACCCTTGACTAGACCCTAGACCTAATTCCTGGCTCTTGACCCTAACCTGACTCCTCACGCCGACCCTGACATGAGACCTAATACCCAACTCCGATCCTATACCTAACCCTCAACTCCGGACCCTATACCTAATTTTTTACTCCCTTCCCTAGACCCAACTCTCTACTACTAACCTTGATCTAGGACCTGACTTTGACTCCTCACATTGACCCGTCACCCAACTTCCAATGCCAACCTGGGACCCAATCCTGACCCCAACTTCCGACCTTTGATTGGGGACTCAATTCTCGACCTCGACCCAGGACCTGACACCCGACCCTGATCTCTCGGACCCGACTCCCTACCATGCTTTGAGACCTAACTCCTAACCTTGATCCCCCATCCAGAACCCAACTCGAAACTCTCCGTGGAAAATATTTCCCTTCATATCAAACACACCCTAAAAAGAGGAAAAAAAAAAAGAAGAAATGTTTGTCATCTCTTTTACCCATTTTTTATCCATATCAAATATGGGGGGTCGAATACTTTATCCATTCAAAATGTTTTACTTTTTTTCTCAATTGAGACATCAATGTAAAATGTCTTACTTGATTATATCATTAAAGGAACTTCTCAAGTTCTCTTTTAAATCTTTTTTGGTAACAAATATATACAATTAAATTATGCGAGCAGATATAACCGTACATACATACATGTGTATGTATTATGTATGGATATGGGGGAAGCTTCAATAACATGACAGTTTGAGCAAATAAATCATAGCACTGGAATGGTTGGCAAGTATAGATAGCTGAAGAACAGTAAGAGGGATATCATATACATACCCTTGCACTAATTCTAAAAGCTGAGGTTGCAATTCTTCATCCCTTAAAGTTTCAATCCTTCTTGAGATAGATTCAACAGAGTGGATTGAAACCTTTATCTGAGTATCCAGATTCCTAATGGCTGCTCTCGTTTTATCCACAGACGAAGGGTCTGCTCCATTCACATCTAGATTTCTGAGTTGAGCCAATTTTTTCTCATACGCTAGCCGGATCCGCTCACCTGCCTATCAAACATTATAATAGTGAATAACTGATGTTCACGACAACATCTTAGAGTAATTAGGTTAACAGGAAAATGTTACTTAAGAGAAACATGTTTGGAGGTCAGATAAATTAAAGAAATTTTAAGCAATAATTTTGTTTTATCCATACATGCATGTCTTGCCATTTTCCTGTTATTTCTGGAATGAACAATAATTTTTATCCTTCTTGCTCAAGAATCACATTTGAATTCATTCTACTTTCAGCAGGTAATAAATGGAATTCATGCATCCCTTTCATTTTATATATACATGCATGTCTTGCATTTTCCTGTTATTTCTGGAATGAACAGTGATAATTCTTCTTCTTGCTCAAGAGTCATATTTGAATTCTTCTCTTTCCAACAGTTTAGTGTTTCGTCCTATTTTTAGACAAACTAGTCGAAATTGATTTATATCTTAAATTTTCTTTAAGAAGCAGAAGCATACCCTGACTTCCTCATATAGTTTTTTCTCCCAGGCATATAATCTATCCAAGGTTGATTGATGACTGCTTGAGAGCACGCTAGATTCATCGGATAAGTCACTACTGCTCTGATAACCACCTTCATCTCTTAAAGTTGAAGGATTAATCAAAAATCTCGACGAGGATGATCTTGATGATCCTGAGCGAAACAGAGCTACTGGATTCAACATTTTCATCGCTGCAAATAAAATAAGAAGATAAGCAACCAAACATAAATAATTCAAAACTTTGACCAAATAACATGGCGACAATCCTTTGAATGACAAATCTGGAGGTGTTAGGATTAATTGATGACAATCAGAAAAATAAGCATTTGCTCACTTCTTAGACAGAAAAAATGGCACTGCTTCTAGTTGACTTCTATATCATTTGCATGAGAAAATGGCATAAAGAAATTTTCATAGGAAGCACATCACTTCGGACTAACATTGAGCTTCAAAGTGAAAAAACAACTCTTCTTATTAGATTGTTCCTGCACAAAGAACCTTGGTTTCTTCTAACGATGCGACTGTATACTGTTTGAAGCTTGCCATTTCTCCCGAAATATATCAGTTACTTTTGGCAATAGACCTTAAAGAACGGTCCAGATTAGAAGCAAGAAAAAAATTAGCATTTTCCATGCTACTAGGAACATGCAAGGACCTAGCTCTTGGATCTTGAACAAGCTAAAATAATGTGACTGCTACTTCCACTGCATGCATATTTGACTTAGGGTGCACAGTCATGAAGAGCAAGAAAATCAGAAAAGTGTTGTGAAGCATTTTATGTAAACACCTTACCTGACTGATCATTCGATTGCAGTGAGTACTGAGCCCTGATAGCTTCTAACACAGTTGACACCTCTTTAGCAGAATTACAAGCAATCATAAACTGACTTTCAAGATCCTTAATAACTTCTGACATGCTTGTAGGCCTTCTATTTACATAAACAGTAAATCCAGGTGTTTCCTCTTTTGCTTCAGGATCAGCAACTGCTGTCTCCTTATTGCTGAGTTGTCCTACATTCTGAGTCTTTGCCACTGTTGTGGTTTGGTTGGGCTTAGATAGTAATTCTTGAATATGGGGAACATTTTCATGTTCATCATCGGTTTCTTCCTCGTCGCTATCATCATCATCATCATCGTCATCGTCGACATCTTCCACCATAACTTCATCTTTATCACAACTGTGAACTCCTTTGGTCCGATCCTCTTTCACATCCTCTCCATGATCAGTTTCTTCTACCTCTGTTTCCTCTTCTAGTTCAGGAATCCCTTCTTGCTCCCTAACTTGTCTTAGCCCATCATTGTCATCGTCGAGAATTGTCTGCTCAAGGTTGTTGTTTCTCATAGGATAACCATAATAATCAAGTGAAGAAAATGGATTCCAAAAAAAATCCCACTGTGATGTTTGTGGTGAAGGGGGAGGCAAATTAGGCCTGTTGTTGGGGGAATATTGAAAAATCGAAGGGTTCATCGGTGAGGATTGCATAGAAAAGAAACTATCCATCCCATATTGATGCACTGGGGAGTAAGCATGGATTCTAACTGTTTCGGGTGAACGAGGTCTTTCTTCAACAGAAACAGCAGGATTCCCACCTGACCTAAGATAATTTATTTTTATAGTAGATTTGGGTTTTCGTTCAGGCTTCAAGTGTGTTACGGAAAAGGATTTTGGTTCTATGGAGATGAAACCAGGACTTACTTTCTTAACAGGTGTAAAGGGTGGAGTTTTAAAAGAATCCAGCAAAAATTCACGAGGTTCATCGACTTCAACATAATCTCGAAGAGCAGCTGAAACTCTTTCCATGGCATGGATATAAGCCAAGTGTCCAGAAGCAAATCGCATCCTCTGTTCCACTGCTTGTTTAATGAACTTCTTTCGATCTTTACAAAGTTGAACAGCTTCTTCATCATCCAACTTGGATGAAGAACATCCCATCTCTCTCAAAATTAACTTTATCTCTCTTCTCTTCTAAAAGCCTAAGAATTTTTCAGGCCCGAATCAAAACAGGAAAGGAGATTAAGTCCTCTTAATATGGTCACCAAATTCATATGGAAACCAGCAAACTGTTCAAAACAAGAAAGCGAGTTTCAGAATTTACATTTTCAGATAGAATCAAAAGATATACAACCAACAAGAAAAGAAACAAACAACAAGCTATTCTATACATAAATTATTGGAAACAATGACATATTTAGGTTCTTTGCCTTGTTAATAAGCCATAAGAATAAAGAAAACTTGAAAGCACTTGCAATAGCTTGGTCTCAACAAATAGAATTGCTTCATCTCCAAGAGATCAAGATCATATCAGGAAAAATGTTGAATTTTATATCGAAAAACCCGTTAACAATTAAGGATATATTTCCACGCATCCAGGTAGAGCACATCAAGTTCCAAAAATTCGATAAATCCATACTTATCAGCAACTAAAGAACAAAATTATGTAAGCAGTTTACCATCCTTATCTGTTTGAATAGGCAATAACAATTTACAGAAGATCATTAGCAAAAAAATAAGAACAAATTTAGCAAAGATTTTGAGCAGCTTACTACTACTCCACAAGCCAGTAAAACTGATGAACCCAAAAAGGAAAAAAAGAAGGGTTCTTAAGGAAAAGTATGGAGATTAAATAATCTAAATTACCCATTAATTCCAAAAACTAAAAACTGAGTTTGCAATGCACCCTCACACATTAAAGCAAAAATAGCAAGTGGATTCAGCTAATAAATCACAAAAAAATAGCAACCCATTTTAACATTTCCCAAATTAGCCACAAAAATCTTCGAATAAACACAAAGAATCCCACAAAAATGTTAACATTTCCTTTAAGAAATTAACAATAAAGGGCTAAAATCTTGAAGCAGAAGAAAAGTGAATCAACGAAGCTCACACAAAAACTGAACTTGCTTTCATGATTTTCTCACTCCCTGACAGCAAACAAACCCATTTTCTGAACAAACAAAATGAAGATAACACAGAAGAATTGTACATGATAAGAAAAATCCGTACCTGGCAATAAGAAGATGAAGAAGAAGGAATAACCCAAGTGGGAGTTTGTGATCAATGCTAAGTGTGTGACTGTGTGAGAGAGAGAAAGAAAGAAGGAAAAAAACAGAGAGACGTTGTGGGGGTTAGAGAGAGAAAGCAACGGTCAAAACAGATTTAAAGTGAAGAAAAAAAGCAAAACCCATAAAAGAAGAAGAAGAAGAAGAATAGTAGCACCGAAAAGCAAAAAATAAGGTAAAGTAAAGAATATGGTGAGGTTTCAGAATATTTGACGCTTTTATACTTACTGCCATTCATCTTCTCTTTATTTACGCAAATACCACTCATTATAAAAAAATTCACTGTAATAACTTTTGTCCTTGTCGTCAATTGTTTGATCCAAAAATATCTCTAGTGTATGATTGATAGCTAACTGGCTGAAGAATAATTATATAAGAATACCATTATTTGAAGTGAGTAGATTTATAAATTTTTACTAATTGCGATTATGATTTAAATGATGGTCCCTAAATAGAATATATATGTACACTTTGGCATGACTAGAGTGGTGGTACATGAATAATTTGAACTAAATTTAAGTGAAGTAAAATAAATTGAGTTTAATAAATGAAAAATTATTTAAAGTTATCGGCTAAGATGTACTTGATCATATGCTTTTGCTTGTTGGCCATACTGTTCATATGATTTTTGACACATGTTATTGTTTTTTTTTTGTTTTTTTTATTTTTTTTTTTTTTTAACTTTTTCCCCTTCTTTTTGGTGGTTCATAAATTTCATAATATCTGTATGATTTGTTGTGTGTGACTAGATATGACTTCTCTTCCAACTTTTTTTTTTATATATATTTCTCCCTATAATATTAAATTTGGATTAATATTTATTCTATTAAATTGTTGACACTATGAGCAAGTTTTTGAAATATATAGAAAAATAATGATGAACATGTGTAGAGAATAGAGATAATTGATATTTTTCAATAGTTATATAAGTACTTTTTTTTTTATATCCAAACATCTTAAATTCTTAATGCATGATATATTATGTGAAACTGTGGAATTACAAAATTAAAAAATGGAGAAAAAAGAATAATAGAACAAAAAAAACATAGGAAAAATAGTTAAATCTTAGTTATTTTCAGGTAAATTTTATTTAGTTCACTCATTGCTATGAAAAATTAATTAATTTCAAATCAATAACTTAAACCTCTTTTTGTAAAGCTCGTTAGTTATTGTTTTTATTCATTTTCAAAAGATGGTGTTCACATATAAACTTGTTCGAAAGGTTCTCGATAATAATCACCATTTTATTATGAGTTTAAGTAGGCATTTGGTCATAAATAATTTAAAATAATTTTTTATGCTATTTAAAATTTGTGGAGTTAAAATTAAAGATGAAATTCATGTGTTTGATTTTAGAAAGAATATTTGAATAGGAATCATATTCCTCTTCATTCCTTCATTTACCGCTAGCTGGTTGGAGATACAATAATAAAGGTCTTAAATTTTGTATTAAAAAATAGTTGGTTCATAGGTAAATTATTTATGTAATATAGAATTAATATGATGTTTGGTTTTATTTTATGCATGATAGAGAAGAAGGAAAAATCAGTACATGAATAACTAAACCTTGCATAAAAATATACAGATTTTCTCATAACTAATACTTTAAATAATTCTAATCAACTATTAAAGACATGTAGGGTTGAAGTGGAGTTGTAACTCTTATAAGTACTTTTTCACTCTTATTGAAGTTTGAATTCGAGTCCTATTAAATATAAAATTATTTTTGTTAGAAAACAATATTACTTTCAATTTGCGACATAAATAAATTTAATCGTGTCTCAGTTCAAATATTAAACGTCCAACGAAAAGTGTCAAACGAATAAAGAAATAAATAGGTGATACTCGAGCATAACCCATTTTCATAGTATGAACAAAACTTCTACTTTTAAATTTCCCCTCTTTTTGATTCTTAATGTGTTTGCTATATCATTTTTAAATATATTTTTAAAAGAATAAAACGTGATCTTATCTCGCCTTAGTGCTAATGAACTAGGATGACAACCACTTCTCTCGTAAGACTTATAAATACTCTTTTATTTTTATTCAATTTTAAAGATGAAGTATAGTAAAAAGTTAAAATTGATAGTCAACTTTTTAACACAAACTTATATCGAAATAATAAGGAATGTATCATATCATATCATATTTTATTGTGATGATTGAATATCGAAAGAGCAGAGAAATAACATTTCAACCACCAACTAGTGCTTAATATTAACTCATCATATAATTTTAACATTAATACATAATCGTTTTTAACTCACTAAATATATTTATTTTTTTAAAACACTATATCTAATTAATAACCTCTAAAATAAAATAAAATAATTATATACGAGTCGATCCTGAACTCAAGTAAATAAAATAACAGATTAACCTTTTCCTTTTTCATAAATGAACCTAATCTCTTAACAATTGTAACACATTTGTTTACTATATTAACATCTTATTATTTCCAATATATAAATTGAATCACGTAATAAAAAAAATGATAGGAACATTATCATAGCTTACTCCTAAAAAGAAAGAAAACTATTTTGAAGAAAACAAAAACAAAAAAAAAGTTGCCCAATAAAGCAAAAAAGATAAAGCAAAAACAGCTTTAATTAATACCACCACCGGGATGCCTCGAAATAAGTTGCGATGAAAA
Organism: Solanum tuberosum; assembly: GCF_000226075.1. Classification (NCBI taxonomy): domain Eukaryota; kingdom Viridiplantae; phylum Streptophyta; class Magnoliopsida; order Solanales; family Solanaceae; genus Solanum; species Solanum tuberosum. The sequence goes on along the minus strand of NW_006239345.1, from coordinate 186,148 downwards.
TGCCACTCTTTCTTTACAAAATTTCAATAATGCCATTGCCTAATGATGATCAATTTTGAAATTTAATTACTTCATCATTAGTTCTAATTTCTAACTTATATATATACGTTAATTAATAATTTCCATTTTGACGAAGATAATATGGGACAAAACAAAGTCATTATGAAAAAACATAATCGTACAATTTTTCCACTTAATCATATTCCAAGGAAATTGCCTCTCTTATTCTATATTGTGGGACATAAACGTCCTTTTCTTATTTAATTTACCACATTTAATTCATATTTGTCTTTTTAAGGTTATATATATTCCTATGAATAATTATATATATTATTGTTACGAGAGAGGTAATCGTTATATTATGAGTATCAAAATCAAGCTCAATCAATTTAATTTACTCGATTTTTCAAATATGGTTTGGTTAAAATACCTTATTTATCAGCTCAATATATTTTAACTCAATTCAATTCAATCCATTAAGATTTAGATTGATATGTAATCCAAATTGATTTATGAAATTTTTTATCAAAATATTTTTTTTCATTTGATATGTTATATATGGTATAAAAAACAAAAAAAAATTGTTATAAACTTTACTTATTTGGTGTATAAGAAATTAGGGCAATTTGATAATTTTCACAATTTATGATTTTTTTTTTACGATTGAAAAATACAACTTAAAAGTCCATATGCATATCCAAACAAGCTTCAACTTCATTTCATATAATTTCATATTATGATTTTAAATCATAATTTTATCTCACGTGGTCATTTTTATTGTTTTGTGACACTCTGCCGTCTGCACTATGAGTTATACTCCCTCTGTTTTTTTTTTGTTTGTGACAATTTGTTAGAGTTAAACGATATAATTTTTTTATTAATATTTTAAAATATATTTTTAATCATATTTGATATGAAAAAAATATTATTTGTAATACATTTTGAATATTCTAAATATTTTAATTTTAATTTTAAATATTAAATTAATCTAATTAAATTTAATTTAAAATTAATAAAATTAATTCTTGAAAATGAAACGCGACAACTATATTAGAATATAAGAAAGTATTTACTTACTTTACTTTTTCACGATCCAATTTTTTAAAATTAAAACTAATCGGATCAAATCTTGAGAGAAGGACAAAATATTACTCTTATTAAAAAAAATGAATGCCGCTGTTATTCTTTAAATTAAATTAATTGCTGTCTATTTGATGTCAAAATAAAAAATAATGCAAATATTTGACTTTGGGGTAAAAGCTCCATTATTATTATTATTATTATTTGTATTTTTCTTGTCTGGCTGTTTCTCCTAATTGTCATACAGCCAAAGAATAAGACAATATTATTACAACGGGTGGACGATGTTCAAAATTTACTTTCTCATCTGACCCAAATGCCCAGGAAATAGGATATGCAGAAAGTACATTATATATTAATTAAATTTTTAAAAATAATAAATATTTATTTGATCCATGAAATAATTTGATCCTTTCAATCCGTTTTAAGTCTGGATGAGTTAGTGACTTACTCATTTATTAGCTCAATTCATTTCAATCCAACATATTTTAGCTCATTAAAAGTTGAGTTGAAATGTAGATTGTCTAATGAGAAATATTGTTAAAATACTTTAAAATGACACAATAAAGAAAAATAATAATTTGATTAGATACTTATAAACTTTTTCATAAAAGAATAAATAAAACAATTAAAACTTAGTAAAAAATAGATGGATTGAATTGTGATCCGTTACTGAACTTGTTTTGAGCCAAGTAAATTTGAATTGGATTGGATCTTTATCCTTTTTTTTTATAAACCTATTCATAGGATTGTTTATGGTTATGCATAAAAAGTCAAATCGAACCGCAATCCGAATCAACTCGATTAAAAAAATTGATATTTGATTTGGTTTTAAATTTTGAAAGTTGATATTATTTGGTATGATTTTGGTTTTACTAAAACAAAAACCGCAAAAATAATCAAATCGAACCGAGAAATTAGATATATAAATTTTATAATTATTTATATATTATTCATAAATAAAATATAAGTATTTTGTTAAATTTTAATTAACTTAAGTCTTTAACTTTATCATTTTTTAAGCCCAAATTTTATCCCAGCTATTATAATCCTAAGTCCAAGTCCATCAAAATCCATTATTTTGGTCTTTACCTACTCTACTTCACATAAATAGTCACATTTTCTCTTAATTGAATCACTTTGTTCGTGTAATAATAATTTTAGTATTGCTTAATTGAATCCATAATAGTTTTCGAATAGATTGTTCATGTATTAGGTGTATGTGTTTATCGAGATACGTATCAAAATATTTATTACTTTAGAACCGAAAACCAGAAAATTGAACCAAACCAAATCAAACCGACGGTTATTCTTTTCGTTTGGTTTGGTTTTAGAGATTTAAAAATCAATTAAATGAGAAATTATATATATAAATTTTATAATTATTTAAATATTATTCACAAGTAAAGTATAAGTATTTTGTTAAATTTTAATTAACTTAAGTCTTTAACTTTATCATTTTTTAAGCCCAAATTTTATCCCAGCTATTATAATCCTAAGTCCAAGTCCATCAAAATCCATTATTTTGGTCTTTACCTACTCTACTTCACATAAATAGTCACATTTTCTCTTAATTGAATCACTTTGTTCGTGTAATAATAATTTTAGTATTGCTTAATTGAATCCATAATAGTTTTCGAATAGATTGTTCATGTATTAGGTGTATGTGTTTATCGAGATACGTATCAAAATATTTATTACTTTAGAACCGAAAACCAGAAAATTGAACCAAACCAAATCAAACCGACGGTTATTCTTTTCGTTTGGTTTGGTTTTAGAGATTTAAAAATCAATTAAATTGATTTGATTTTGATTTTGATTTTGATTTTAACCAATAATCAATCCAAATCGAACCACAAACACCACTACCTATTCTAATTCATTAATTTGATCCAATCCGTTTAATTACTGCCCCTAATTTTTATGCACCTCAACAAATTAGTATAACACAGGATTCTCATTTCACATGTTTATTTAAAGAATGCACAACTAGTCCTACATATTTATTCTTTAAAGTTAAGACTACAAATTCTTAATTCCCTTCACACGTGCATTTGATTCTTGACTAGCGAAATTAATAATTAGTATCGGAATAAATTATTCTTCTCTTTTAATAGAATAGTAATGTTGGAATAACATATTCTAGATTAAAATAGGTTAAATGATAAAAGTGTCCCTTTAAATTCTTTTTATATTTCACTTTTCACATCTATGTATATTCATATTATTTTAATATCATGTATAATAACATTCACCACTTCTTATTTTTATGATTATTCTTTCATATTTTTTCATTAAAAAATTACACAATATAAATATAATTTTTACTTGTGAATTCATTTGACTAATCATTATGTTTGTTTGTATATTAATTTCTCTACTGCTGAATTACATATTTTCTTAATTATATATTTAATCACTTGAAAGTTTATGTTTTATATATCACTAAAAATAAAGATAACTTTAATACTTTACAATTTAAGAGTGATATGTGCTTAAATAAAATGACATAACTAATAATTCATCTTTTACTTTAACAAACATAAGATGAAAGTTTTATTTTTAAGCAAAATAAGATGAACATTTTATTTTAAATGCACACAATATAATCATTGGAATGTACACACAAAAATATTTATGCTAAACAAGATGAAAGTTCTATATTAAGAATGAATAACTAAGCTTGCAAAGAAAATATAAAAAACTAATTAAGTAAAGGATATTTTTGTAAACAAACAACTTATTCTTATAATTTATGCAATGCATATTATGTTGAATACAACAAACCAAACAATCAATAAGAAAATTAATAAGAAATAGTCTCAACATAACTTATCCCAACATAATTTATTTCATCATAACTAATCTCAACATAACTTATATACAAACCAAAGATAAATTGTGTGTTGACTGCATATCTTTATTAAAAAAATATATATATATTTTTATTATACTTCTATTTAAATGTAATAATTTAACATTTTAGAAAATGACTATAGTTGATAAAGGAAATAAGGAACACGATACATATTCTTTTTTGAATTTTTAAACTGGCAAATAAAAATTAATAATGTTTATTTTTAATAAATTGGAGAAGTAAAATGAATGAAAAAGTCAGAAAGTATTGATTTAAGTATTGGAAAACACATAGTATAGAAAATCTATATGGTCGTAAATTTTAAACCATATTTTGAAGATTCATGTTCAAAAATTTGTTTGATCATAAATTTTTAATTAGATTTTAAAAATTTGTGTTCAAAAATATATTTGACCATAAATTTTGAATCAGAGTTTAAAAATTTATGTTTAAGTATATGTATGACTATAAATTTTGAATCAGAACTTGAAGATCTATGTTCAATATGTTTGACCATAAATTTTGAATTCGATTTTAAAGATTCATGTTCAAAGATCTATTTGACTATAAAGTTTGAATCATATTTTGAAGATTTATGTTTAAAATTGTTTGACCATATATATTGAATTAATTTTTCAAGATTTTGACCATAAATTTTGAATTAGATTTTAGATTTATGTTCAAAAATATGTTTGACCATAAATTTTGAATCAAATTTTCAAGACTTATGTTCAAAAATATGTTTGACCATAAAGTTAAAATGACACTTACTTTAAAATATATATTTTTTAAAAATAAAATAACACTTATTTTAGATTGAGGGGTATATTTTAAACTTCACTACTTCTTTAGAGATATAAATATTTATGAAAAGGTAAGTCAGAAAGTAATTGAAAATGGAAGGTGATAAGAACATTGACATATAATTGCACTAACTAGATCAATTAGGATTAATAATTAATAACTTAATAGGTGGATTAAAGTAACTTAGTGAAGAAGGATGTCTTTCTGAATTATAAAAATACAAACTAGAAAAGGAAGATGCATCATTTTTGCATTATGGTTTGAGTTCACAATAGCTTTAAGAAGAAAAAGATATTGTAAATTGTGGAAAAGAAAAAGAATAAAAAAATATCTAAAGCTTTATTTGTTTTTTCTCTATTCAACTTTTTAGTACTTGTAATATAGGAAAAGATTAGGAGGAAACACATCTAATTGCATGTGATTAAGGATCATTACTTACTGATTTTTTTCTTAATTAATTAACACAAGTAAATGCTCGGAATAATTAAAAATGCAATTCTCCCCAAGTGTTCCCAAACTCAAAAAATAATAACCTATCTTTTTTGTTCTGTGCGCACAATTTCTTACTAAAATTACAAAATTATTATATTTTATATATGCATAAACTATTTAATTAATTTTTTCGTTTTACTCTTAATAACATATTTTTAGAACCAAATAAATAAAATGAAAAATTTAAACATCACAAGTTCAGATTATATTTTAAAAAAAATATTTCTTATACTCCATATGGCAGTGTTGAGGCTTAATGAGAACAATAAAGAAAAGGAGGAGGATTTCTCATTTTTCTTTGTATCTTCTCCGTACTTGTCAATGAAGCATTAAAATAAAATTCTAATTTCTTATAAAGTAACATTTCATTTGAATTCCCAATTTTTTGATTGCTTCATCAACTAATCAATTATTATTCCTATAATTTTCATGTAAGATATATATCATTAAATTGAGTTTAATCATTAAAGAGCTAATTACTATTAAATATTAGCTAAAATTTATGAAGTAATATTTAGGGATAAGAGTTTGAAAAATACCCCAACTTTGGTCTGATTTGCTGTTGCGACTGAAAAATATCTCAACTTTGGTCGGATTTGCTGTTGCGATACTAAACTTTCATGAGGACCTATTACCTCCCTAGACTATTTAATACCGTATTTTAAACATATATAGTTGCCCACGTGTACATAAAAAATAATGTAAAATTATAAATAGTAATGTGTCCACGTGGGCACATATATACCTTTAAATACACTATTAAATAGTTCAGGGGGTAAAAAATACGGAATTAAATAGTCTAGGGAGGTAATAGGTCCTCATGAAAATTTAGTATCGCAACAACAAATTCGACCAAAGTTGATATATTTTTCAGACCCCTTATCCCTAATATTTAAGACAATTAAACAACACCCACTTCAATAGAAAGTCTCACCAAGTGACTATTTCATAATTGAGAGGTCTTTATATCTAAAAAAGATGTCTAAGAAACATAATAGATGTCAACATAATTAATCACCGTGACACATGTCATATTGCACGATACATGATGAACATGTAACGACTCGGAAAATGATAGAGTGAAACTAGAGCCTCACATGTGAGTTTGGAGTCGAGAACCTAATGAAATGATTATATTTGAATTTGACCCAAAAAGTTCTTAAAAATGTGCTTCGGAAGTTACCGAAAACTTGTTTAGCTGTATATAGAAAGATCCGTTTCGTTTTTCGAAAATCCGACTTCATATTCTTGTTTAGGGGGTCAAATTGAGTGGGAAATGGGTCTAACCCGAATTTTAGAACAACCGTATCAAAATCCGAAATTTCCAAGTGAAGCCTTTTTCGAGGGTCTACTTTGAAGGGTCATATCTCCTAGCACACAAATTATT
>NW_006239345.1:174985-177063 GCF_000226075.1 Solanum tuberosum | reverse complement strand
TGTGTCTAAGATGGCCATGTGAGACTTAGACTTCCGCTGTGTGTTTTTAAAGTTGTCTTAATGAAGTTTTAAATGTGTGGATGTAAATAAATAATTTTTATTCCGCACTATTTTCATTATTGAATGCAATGAATGACTATGTGGCTTGTATAAGACCCCTTCGGGGTCGAGTACGCCTTGTTACGACTTGGGGGTGCTCCCGGGTCGTGACAGAACAAGTATCATAAATGTGTAAGAGGAGTTATGTACGATGTCACGATCCAGACCGTCGTGATTGGCACCCACACTAACCCTTCGATGGGAGAATCACTATTACAACCCAAATCAAGCAACTAAACCAAAAACTAAAGCATTTAAGGATACGAAAACAGGAATAATATCTAAAAACTGAAGTTCTCATAAACTTCCAAAAGATCTAACAACTAACAATGCGGAAAATACACCTAGAACCTGAAAGTCAATGTACCAAAACATCTAACAATGAACCAAAGTCTAAGCAAGAAGGGTCACAACCCCAAACCAACAACTAATAACTAACTAGAAAAGTCTAAGTCCGAAATGTGGACATAGACAGAAAGAGAACCCATGGCAGCCCGGAAGAATTGGCTCACCCTTGAATTCGAAGCAATCACTGATCTTCTAGACGAGGTCTGTCAATAGCCCTACAGATGCCCTGTACTCAACAAAGAACGAGTAAGTGCAGTATCAGTACACAACCACAGTGTACTGGTAGGATCACGCAGCTATCCCACTAAGTGAAACATACATAAATCAATACAACAATATAATCACATGCATATATCAAACATATACAATATTATCAACATTTACGAACAATGAACAACTTCACATTTCTCAAGATACACAATTATGGCAAGTCATTGGTCCTCTCATGGAACCCAAACCCAAACAGTTAGCATACAGGAACGTGGTATCCAATCCAATAGTTATGCCGGAACGTGGCAACCGATCCCATATTTATGCCGGAACGTGGCAACCGATCTCATATTTATGCCGGAACGTGGCAACCGATCCATTCAACACACCACAATCACAAACACAAGTACATTATCATAATCATACAATCGAGTCATGATTCAATGACATTCAACAATCATATATCCTCATTTACAACAAGTGTGATCAATAATGCAACATTCACATACATACATGGATCATAAAGAAGCAAGACAAACATACATCACACAATCATAGAATTACAACCATCACCTACCTCGAAACAAGCTTGAAACCCTAAGAAACTTGATCCTTCCTTTTTTGGATTCGTTTCGCTTGTTTTGGTCTACAACAATCAATATAATACGGAAATCAATAAACAATCACTAATTACCCGGATTACTAACAATTCTAACAAACCCTAGATCAACTCATGATCCCAATTATCCAATTTAGGGTTGTTTCCACCATAGATTCTATATCAAAACCCTCCCCTATCGATATTTACCCATTAGATTACGTTCTACGGATCGAAAAAATAGATTCGGGGAGTTAAAATCTTACCTTTAGACTCAAGAATGGTGGAAAACGCTCAAGAAAACACCTGGGATCGTTCCTTAGCTCTCAAAGTCAAAAAGTGCAGAATAAAATGTTTTTAGGGTTTATTTATGACTTTAAGTCGCGTCTGACCCGCCACAGCGACCAAAATCCCTGCCAAAGCGGGTTGCATGAAACAATGAGCTACTTTAATAATTCCAAAACCACCATTTCACAACATACATTCAACCAACGACGCTCAGAAAATATCGTTCACGCTAAGATCGATTCCGAGAGTTCTACTCACCCGAATTCAATTCCGTAAAGTCGTACGGATTCCTTAACAACTTATCTAACTACTCATGTAATCAAAATCATAATTAAATCACCTGATTGTTACCAGATTTCCCTACACCTCAATGATTCTGATTTCGTCTAAATCTGGACTAAGTTGGGAAATTCCAAGTTACTACGAAAAAAGTTTTCCGACCCAATTTTTTTCCCCGTTGGCTTTTCTATAACGACGAAACCCGGTCTTTACAATAGATATCAATTTACCCATCACTTGTCCCCGAGTGACAAAA
>NW_006239345.1:172660-174818 GCF_000226075.1 Solanum tuberosum | reverse complement strand
TTCCAAAAGATCTAACAACTAAACAATGCGAAAAATACACCTAGAACATGAAAGTCAATGTACCAAAACTCTAACAATGAACCAATGTCTAAACAAGAAGGTTTACAACCCCAAACTAATTAACTAATAACCAACTAGAAAATCTACGTCTGAAATGTGGACATAGACAGGAAAAGAACTCACGGCATCCCGGAAGAACTGGCTCACCCTTGAATTCTATCGGCGATCACTGATCTTCTAAGCGAAGTTTGTCAATAGCCGCTTAAAGATGTCATGTACTCAACAAAGAAAGAGCAAGTGCAGTATCAGTACACAACCACAGTGTACTGATAGAATCAAGCAGCTATCCCACTAAGTGTAACATACATAAGCCATTACAACAATATAATCAAATGCATATATCAAACATATACAATATTATCAATAATTACGAACAAGGTATAGTTTCACATTTCTCAAGATACATAATTATGTCAACTCATTGGTCCTCTCATGGAACCCAAATCCAAACAATTAGCATACCGGAACGTGGTATTCGATCCAATGATTATATCGACACGTGGCAACCGATCCCATAATTATGTCGGAACGTGGCAACCAATCCAAGTTAGTGTCTCAGAACGCAACACCCGATCCATTCAACAAACCACAATCACAATCACAAAGTACATTCTCACAATCATACAATCAAGTCATGATTCATGGCAATCATCATTCATATATCCTCATTTACAATTAATGTGATCAATAATGCAACATTCACATACATACATGTGTCATAATGAAGCAAGAACAAACATACATCACACAATCATAGAATCACAACCATCACCTACCTCGAAACAAGCTTGAAACCCTGAGAAACTTGATCCTCCCTTTTCGGATTCCTTCCGCTTGTTCTTGGTCTACAAACAATCAATATAATACAGGAATCAATAAACAATCACTAATTACCCGGATTACTAACAATCCTAGATCATACCCATGATCCCAATCTCCCAATTAGAGTTGTTTCCATCATAAATTCTAGATCAAAACTCTCCCCCAACGATAATTACCCATTAGATTACGTTCTACGGATCGAAAAATGGATTTGGAGAGTTAAAATCTTACCTTTAGTCTCAAGAATGGTGGAAAACTGTCAAGAGAAGACTTGGGTTCGTTCCTTAGATCTCAAATTTGAAAATTGCAGAATAAAACGTTTTTGGGTTTATTTATGATTTTAAGTCGCGTCTGGCCCGCCACAACGATCATCACCCCGCTATAGCGTCCCCGCCTTGGCGGCAGAAATCTCCACCAAAGTGGCTTGCACGAAACAGTGAGCTATTTTAATAATTACAATACCTACATTTCACCACACGTCTTCAATCAACGACACTCATAAACTACCTGTTCACGCTAAGATCAATTTTGGGAGTTCTACTCACCCGAATTCAATTCTGTAAAGTCGTTCGGGTTCCTTAACGTGTTAGCTATCTACTTATGTGATCAAAAATCATAATTAGATCACCCAACTGCTACCATATTTCCCTATACTTTAATGACTCCGATTTCGTCCAAATCTAGACTAGGTTGGGAAATCCAAGTTACTATGGAAAAGTTTTTAGACCCAAAAATTTTCCCCATTGGCTTTTCTATAACGATGGAACCCGGTCGTTACAAGTTACATGTATGAGTTATGTCAATCATATATAATAATTGTCATAACCATTTTGAAACATGCCAAATATGCTAGAAATGTGTCATACCTTATGACACATGTCGTGTTTGTATCACACTTGTATAATTCTTTCTTATGTAATTATCTCATTATGACTACATAGTTATACATGAAGAAATTAATATCTCAACTAGGGGTGTCCACGGGTTGGTTTGGATCGGTTATTGGTCAAAATCAAAACCAAATCAACTTAATCGGTTTTAAAATTATCAAAATCAAACCAAACCAAATATAATATACATTTATCGGTTTCGGTTTGGTTTGGTTCGGTTCGGTTATTAACCATACACAAAAATAAAAGAAACAATTCATTTAAAATGTGAAAAAAGTGATAACAATCTATTCAAAATGAAAAATAGTTAGAATGGCTTAAATTACTGAACTTTCGATCACTAAATTTACTATCAATAAAGCTTTAAAATTCACTATATTGGCCTA